>NW_027100725.1:962480-999980 GCF_040412425.1 Macrobrachium rosenbergii
TAAAATTACCCTTACCATTAAATGGGCAAGTAAGCTGGCACGTACGGGATGTCAGGGGTATGGGGAGGGGGGGAGCTGACGAGGCGCGTTGGGCAACTCAATTGCTGTTAGCCTTTTAATTATGATTTTCTCTTTGCAGGTTATTGAAAAATGTAACATTAGTCCTTCAACTAGTAAAATTAATTTTAATGATTAGCTTTACGCATCAAAGAAAGTAGTGTAAATGTTCCTGGCAACATTTATTTGTGATCGTTGAATTCTAGCACAAAGTCTCCTGCCGCCTCGTCACGGAATTGTTGCATCTGGAGTCAGGACTAGGCCTACCAATATGCTGAATGAGTGATAGTGACAGTAACCATGAACACAAGGGATTGTACAGGAGACAGAATGGATACTGCACTTTGAACAATGTCAGCTGTTTACCTCTTTCGGTAACTGTATGAATAGGCTGCCTTTGACAGGAAAGAATGAAGAAGGTGAACTTCCCATAATGTGCCCATTCTTTTTAATCTGAAAGAGACGAAAGCGTTTTCACAAGAGCGCTTTTTTTTCCTTTGACTGGTGTGTGATGAACACTTTTGATGGAGGGAGATTCCATTAGGCTTCTTTTTCTTTTCCTTATCGGAGTCCAGTGAATACCACTGACGGAAAGGGAGGTTTCAATGATGCTTGCATTTTCCCCTTTGTTCAGTATCTAAAGAATACAGTATCCTTGATTTGGAGGTATGTTATTCACATCGGCCTCATCGCCGATTTCCTTTTTTACATAACAGTGAAGTTCACAACAGCGTAATCTAGAAATGGAACTGTTGCAAAACCCATAAATAAACATTATCTGCATATTCCACATTAAGGGAACGGTAAGGCACTGTCTCCAGTTTCTTGCTCTCAAAATGAATCCGGAATATGACACTTTCAACCCGGACACGCTCACTTATCTTGCGGAAAAGTGAGACTGTCCTGGTTCAGAGTAACAAGGGAACTGATCAGCTCCATCCACCTCATCCACCACCCCCCCCTAAATATATCTGACAACCCACCCAGGCATCCCGTACGCCATCTTACTTGCCCGTTTAATGATAACAGTTAATTTTAAAATTCACCTCACCCAGAAATGAAGCCTTAAAATGCATATGTTTATACAACATTTTCTTCTCAGATGGACTTTTTCTTTCATTTCCCAAAATATTTGCATAAACTAGTGTTACGCCCTATATATATATATATATATATATATATATATATATATATATATATATATATATATATATATATATATATATATATATATATATTGTGATGGCTTTGATTAACCACCACACTATATCCAAATATAATAAATCAATGAGTATTCACCAACACAATACTAAATCCACAATTGGTGGAATAGTATCTCAACCTTTTAGCCATTATTGCAAAAAATCAATTCAAGGGGCAAAGAAAATACCAAGAAAAAATCCTTGGTTTTAATACATCAATATAAGCCAGAAATAATACCTGAACCTCTTCAGATACAAAAATAATATGAATATCAATTATACTTAACAACCACTTACCCAATTAATGATAGAAAACAACTCATTCAAACACAAAGAGGAGGGCTCAGACAGGAAGAGAAAAGCAAAAGAGAGAATATCCTAACGAATACAATCTAATATCCCTAACAACTTTTATCTATAGTTTTCTGTGGCTCCTCTTGAAAGACCGTCATTCTCCACGTCTGGAGGATAAATCAAGGCAGACGGGGTGTTAGCCCAAGACAGGATTAAAGTGCCGTGATCTCAACAAGAAGTCGTCTATATTATATACAAGGGTTATAAATACCCTACCGTAGGACAGTGAGGTCCCCTTGGCTTTAATAACTGGACCAAGGGTATGGAAAATTATCCGAAGATGAACTCTAAGCTGCAGAGGGTAATGGATCCACAATATATTGGCGGGGTGTACAGATCCTCAAAACAAGAAGCAAGTCAAGCAGCAGTCCAAAAGCCAACCAAATGCCCAGGCAGAGGTCCAGAACGTGAACTAACTCCCCTGCTCTTGTAGGATAAATATAAGACCCCTCGTCCACCCAGGGGCTGTGGGGTGGGGGAATGGAATGTACTGGGAAGGCCTCACACCCACTCAGCACCATATATGAAAAAGACAACTGGCGCATTTTGAAGTAAAATTATAAAAAGGAGCGAACCACCGGAGAGGAGCAACAAACTAACAAAGCAAAAAATAACACTTAAGTAATTTACATTAAAAATTCATCCAGACTCATAAATTATTACCTAATTAAATGGCAACAACGACAATATATATGTATATATATGTATATATATATATATATATATATATATATATATATATATATATATATATATATATATATATATATATATATATATTTAAAGGACATATATGCATTTTATACTTCAATGCTTTTAAGATGTGATGAAAGAATTTTTGGAGTGAGATGGTACTGACAGAGCCGTCAGTTGTAAAATCTTTTGTATTCAGCAAATAGTTTGATTCCTGAGCAATATTGGCAGTCAGGTGATCTCCGATGTTATGTATATTCGTGAGTACGTGCGTTAATTTGATCTAGATTATGCCAAAATCTGCTCTAAAAGTGAGTTTGATCGTTCATTAAACGTGGATAGAACTGCAGTTGTCTGGACGTAGCTTTGCTTTAACAACCGGGTTCCGATATATATTGTTCATAGGCCATAACCTTTCCACAAAAAAAAAAAAAAAAACACTGTCAATTTCAGTGATACATTTCATTCACTGTTAACAGATACTTGGCCGCCTGTCTTTATCTCAGTGACCTTGCTCGTCACCATAGTGTCCAATACATACACCCTCATTGAATACGATACAGAAGACCATGAAGACTCCCCTGCACAAATAAACACACCAAAATCAATGAAGCGTAATTATTAGCCTGAAATTATAGAATAACCGGGTTAGAGCCTATCTTTTTCCTTAACTTAGTAGTATAAACCTAATCGTACCCGACACCTTAAAACTTAGAAATCTTTTTAGTCCAACCAATAACTGTTACCATTAGCCACCTCAACTTTTTATAACAAATGTCCATACAATACATATAAAACATCGACATGCCCTGTAAAAGAAAATTATGATCATTAATAAACAAGTCTTACATATATATTTTATCTCTACGTACTCACTTCAACAGCACACATACCGTGATAGAACGATACAGATACTATACCTTTAATAGCTGCGCAGCCTCTGCCACAAACCACTATTCAACGCTGCTAGAGAGAAAATCGGCAACAACATTATCTTTTCCTGGAACGTGTGAAAATTCCAAATTCCATTCTTGCAACATGAGACTCCATCGCATCAATCTTTGATTTTTATTCTTGTATCTACTGATGAAGGTCAGGGGATTGTGATCCGTCAGGATCTTAATAGGTGTATCTGTGGAGGAGAGATAAACCTGAAAATGATTAATGGCCAATATTACAGCAAGGGTCTCTTTCTCACAGTAGAATACCTACGTTGGGCGGAGGACAACTTTTTTGAAAAGAATGCGACAGGATGAGAGACTCCTTGTTCGTCATTCTGCAACAACACCGCTCCTACACCAACGTCACTTGCGTCCGTAGCAAGAGAAAACGGAAGGTCGAAATCAAGACCCCTCAGGACGAGAGATAGTAAAACTCTCTTTAATTATCAGATACCCTTTGCTTTTCCTGTAGTCAGACAAAGAGTTACACCCCTTTCTTAGGAGGTTAGTCAAAGGATCAGCAATGTCAGAAGAATTCTATAAACCTTCTGTAATAACCTACTACGGCAAAGAGAATTTTCTGACATCCCTCCTACATAGGAATTACCATTTTTCTCAATACATTCAATGTTTGCTTGAACAACTTTACCACCACAAACTTCATGACCCAAATATACACCTTCGCCTTTGCGAAACTCCTTTTCTTTAAATTAATTACTAAACCAGCCTTTTCCAAAGCCTCGAACAGTGCCCTAATACGTTTTAAATGCGTTTTCTACAGTCATCACTATAAATAACAATATCATCAATATAAACAACACACCCTTCCAAACCATAGACCAACGTATTCATTAACCTCTGAAGTGGCAGCCGCGTTTCTTCTTACCAAACGGCATAGCTTTACATTGAAACAGTCGCTTGTGGTGTTACGAAGCTGACAAAGGCCCTTGCCGCTTTCGAAGAAAGAGGAACCTGCCAATAACCTTTTCAGCAAGTCGAGATTTACTTATGTTGTATACCATACGATCAATACAATCCTCAATTCAATTGTTGGATAACAGTCAGACTTAGACAACTCATTCAACTTACGATAATCCAAGCATAACCTGAAATCTCCATCAAAGATTTCTTTACCATCTAATAGTGTTATTACGGACTTTGGCTGGGTTCAATCAGGTCATGTTTAACATATAATCAACTTCCTTCCTTCTAACCTCATTCTTGAAAGGATTCAACCTGTAAGGAGATTGCTTCACGGGCATTAAGCATTACCTACGTCCACGTCATGTTCGAGACCAGGAGTCCTTTGGTATCGAAAATAATTCCTTATAATTAAATACCAATTTCTTTAAAGATACTTTGTTCTCCATTACTTAAATGAGAAACCATATTAGCAAATTTTTCAAAAAGAACCTTATTATCCGATAGCCATTCACTTCCATCAAAACAATTTTCACCAATAATTTCACTATCTGAAAAAGAAAAAAAGTTATTATCAGACACAACAACATCCCCGATAGAGGCCACGGGAATAACCTTCTCCCGTTCATTATGTACCTTCAACATATTTATGTCTTCAAAGCTGAAAGGGTTTCCTTCTCTCAGGGGTCTCTACTAAATAATTTACCTCCTTAATTTCTTTAAATTTACCACGGTCACAAAGTAAGAGCTTTTAAAGGGTTTCCTGGAATGGGAAGCAATACCAAAACATTATCACCCACTACAAAATTACGCTCCTTAGTCTTTCTGTCAAAAAAGTATTTCATTTTCTTTTGGCTACGCAATAAATTTTCACCAGCAAACTTCCAAGCCTTCGTTAATTTATCACCCAAATTACTAACATAATCCTAATAGAATTTTATATCAGGGCGTCCTCCCAAGATTCACGAACCACATCAATGGACCGCACACAATGACCAAAAATAAGGCTGAAAGGTGAAAATCCTAAAAGATTGACTCGGCATGACCGAAATGCAAATAATAAGTAAGGTAGTTCCTTATCCCATTTCAGACCATTAACCAAACAATATTTCTTTATCGCGAACTTGAGGGTTTGGTGGAACCTCTCAGAAACTCGACTTTCCGGATGATATGGAGATGAGGTTACATGTTTTATATTCAACTCTGCCATTTTGTCTTTGAAATACCTACTAACAAAATTAGAACCACAATCCGATTGAATTATTTTAGGCATTCCAAACTTGGTGAAAAATTCTATTAGTACATCTACAATTTTAGCACTTTTTATAGTACGCAGCGGTATCGCCTCAGGATGCGGACATCTTATCATGATAGTAAAAATATATTCATTTCCACTACGAGTTCTTGGTAAAGGTCCCACAACATCAATAATCACCTCCTTGAAAGGTTCAGAAACCACTGGAATAGGACATAAAGGCGCTTTTGGAATAGGCTGATTGGGCTTACCGACCTTTTGACAGACGTCGCAACTATTATTAAAACTTGTTCACATCTGCCTTCAACTTGGGCCAATAATTCATAAGTAACCCGGCCGAAGTTTTATGAATACAAAATGACCAGCCAAACCACTCTCGTGCGCCAATGCAATCAACTCATTCCCTGTAAACGCAGAACCATTATTTGTTTCAAAATTTCGTGATCAGCATTATTAGCCTCCATAGGTCTACTCAACCTATACAAAATATTCTTAATAATCTTAAACTTAGGAGTAGTCAGATCAGGCACCTCACCCGACTCTATAGAGATATCCTGAAAATCCTGCAGGCCTTAATAAGCTCTTCAACAGTCCAGTTAGGTTTATTCATCATAATATCAATATCTCCACAGCTACGCTACCGCTACGATCTAAACTACTTAAATCAGCATCAATTGTTGGCTCTGCAGCGTCAACAATTCTAGCACTAGATCAGTAAATACCGCTACTTCGCCAGTCGGGATTTACCAATGATGGATAGACATTATTCTTAAGTGCAACGTCATTTCCTATGACAATATCAACATCCTTAACAGGAAACTTATCAACGATGGCCAATTTTAAATTTCCTGAAAAGGAAGGACAGATCAAGTTAAAATTTTCAATAGGGTAAGACTTTACCGTATCAGGGAAACCAGACAGCAACACAAATTCATTATTTTTTGAAAACTAATTACCCGTAATGCCTCCCGAAGAACCAAGACTGAGCTGCTCCAGTATCACGCAAAATCCGTACTTGCCTTCTCTCGGACGAATTTACAGACGAGACACTGCACCGACCAGACAAATACTTATCAAAGCAGCCACGCTAGTCATTGGTCAGTGGTCCTTGAGGACAGGTTCTCTCTCTCTCTTTTCCACACTCATTACTGGCCTACCATCAACCCTTTGTGATTTTCTAAAGGCATGACACATACTTTTTACGTGCCCCTTCTTATTGCAAAAGAAACACGTTAGTGCCTTTAACTTTTCTGGATTATATCCATAAGGTTTCCTATAACTTCTGTTAGGAGAAAAATTATTATTATTATTATTAGTATTACTCTGATAGTTATTAACCTGATGGTTACCTGATGGTTACTTCCATAATTGCCTCTATTAAACCTCTTACCAATGTTATTATTGTTACAATTATTATTCCTGCCTGTTCTAACCCAACTAGACTTGACATTTGTTACACCTTCTGGCACTCATGTTTATGAGATAGATAATACTCATCACTAACTTGATGGCTAAGCCTGAATGGTATCAGTTTGCAACTCTTCAAGGTGGACCTTCAATTTATCGGTACACCTCCTAAACTCTTCATAACATCAATTCCTTTAATTTATCAAAATCAACCACCTCTTTGGACTTAAGCCAATCACTAGCATATTGTTCTTTAGACCTTGCAAATTCTACAAACGTTTGCTCCCTACATTTTTGTAAGTTCCTGAAGCGTTGCCTATAGGCTTCAGGGACCAATTCCTTTGCCAACTAAGACCACTGGCCTTCACTCTCATAATCTGATGAAAGATCCTCCTCTAAAGTTACATAGACCTTTTGGGCCCTTCCCACCAATTTACTTTGAATAAGAGTGGTCCAATATTCTTGGAAGCCCACTCAACCTGCTGCTATTCTTTCCGAAAATACAAAAAATTCAGCATTATTTTCCTCAAATTGGTACAAATTTGAAACCTGCGCCTAAATTAATAGCAGGCGTTACAGACCCTATTTGGAGAAGTGGGAGGGAAGGACCTGCACCTCCTCACTGCTTGTCTGTGCACACTCTCCCTCTCCTTTCCTCTGCCTTAAGCTTTCTATTTCCAAATCCACCTTCCTCAGAGAAACAATTTGCTATCAAAATTTCTACAGATACCCACCACCTTTTTCAGATTTCACTTCTTGTTTCCCACCAGCCTTTACAGTTTTATATATTCATAAATTTGCAATAACAATACACCTTTTTTATAGACACCTCATATTCCAGCTCAAAATGCTGCATCACAATGATCAAGTCATCCTATTCAACTCTGCAGAAGCCTCTCTTGCACCTCTCCACTAAGGGTTCAATACATCAACAACCACGACATAATGGTACCTATTCACAAAAAGCAATACACAAGAGGAGGTGAAAATATGCTGCCTAAAACTAAACCCCAGAATCAATTTTACTCAAACCAGTGAATACACAGGAACGGAAAAATCCTGTCTGTCAAAGCGGTCGCCACTTGTGATGGCTTGAGTTAACCACCACACTATATCCAAATATAATAAATCAATGAGTATTCACAACACAATACTAAATCCACAATTGGTGGAATAGTATCTCAACACTATTAGCCGTGTGCAAAAATCAATTCAAGGGCAAGAAAATACCAGAAAAATCCTTAATTTAATACATCAATATAAGCCAGAAATAATACCTGAACCTCTTCAGATACAAAATAATATGAATATCAATTATGCTAACAACCACTTACCCAATTAATGATAGAAAACAACTCATTCAAACACAAAAAAGGAGGGCCCAGACAGGAAGAGAAAAGCAAAAGAGAATATCTAACGAATACAATCTAATATCTAACAACTTTTTATTTATAGTTTTCTGTGGATCTCTTGAAAGACCGTCCTCCCACGTCTGGAGGATAAATCAAGGACGGGGTGTTAGGGCTAAGACAGGATTAAAGTGCCGTGATCTCAACAAGAAGTCGTCTATATTATATACAAAGGGTTATAAATACCCTACCGTGAGACAGTAAAGTCCCCCTTGGCTTTAACTAACTGGACCAAGGGTATGGTAGAATTATCGAAGATGACTCTCTTAGCTGCAGAGGGTAATGGATCCACAATATATTGGCAGGTGTACAGATCCTCCAAAACAAGCAAGTCAAGCAGCAGTCCAAAAGCCAACCGTGCCCAGGCAGAGGTCCAGAACGTAACTAACTCCCTACTCTTGTAGGATAAATATAAACCCTCGTCCACCCAGGGCTGTGGGAATGGAATGTACTTAGGGAAGGCCTCACACCCACTCCAGCACCATATATGAAAAAGACAACTGGCATTAGTAAAATTATAAGAGCGACCACCGGAGAGGAGCAAACAAGCTAACAAAACAAAAATAACATAAATGAATTTTACATTCAAAAATTCATCAGACTCACTTACAAATTATTACCTAATTAAATGGCAACAACTGACAATATATATATATATATATATATATATATATATATATATATATATATATATATATATATATATATATGTGTGTGTGTGTGTGTGTGTGTGTGTGTGTGTGTGTGTAATTCTAATAGCCACAATGCCCTGTAACTTCTCGAATTCTACACACACACATATATATCTATATATATATATATATATATATATATATATATATATATATATATATATATATATATATATATATATATATATATATATATATATTATAACTATTATAGGAGTATATTCTTCAGACTTGTAGATCACGTGTCCAAAACAATTTGATTGGTCTTGTTTTGATTTAGAAATATTTAGGTATGAAATTTATTCAGACCTATATTTTCCAGTTATATATCCTGAAGATCAGTGTAGTTATCAATATTTCATCCATGATCTGTATTAATACTGATTTTGCTGCAGCAGTTTATATCGATATGAACACTATTACTTTTACTTTCATCATCATCAGAGGGCTGTTTCTAAACTTTCATGCGACCCCCCAGTGAGCAGAAGTAATTCCTCTGGTGAAGGTTCATGAAATAAGTGGAAACTGCTGATCCTTCCCTCTCTTCATCTAACTTTCATTACTCAGCCACCCGTTTTCCTCTCGTGGTCAAAGAGGAAAAATCAAGTACAAAAAATGGAAACACAAAATAATTTACCCCATTGCGTGTTTCAGTTGCGTGATGGACCAGTGGGAATTTTCTTCTGTCCACGAAATGAAAGGAATTATTCCAAACCACTGGAATTAAGGTCAGTGTATATATGACCCTAATTCTAGTGGTTAGCAACCTCTCTCTCTCTCTCTCTCTCTCTCTCTCTCTCTCTCTCTCTCTCTCTCTAATCAGGACACATTAATTGGTAAAGAATTACTGGAAAACGCCTCTGCCTTTGCTCTGACAACGATAACTAAAAAGGGAAAATAGAAAGCAAATTATAATGGTTTATATTTAGTTGTGTCAGTCATGCTATAAGATTCTTAGAGATTATTGTATAGTTGTGTTCAGAAAATGGTAGATAGGAATTAATGCACTTTTATCTTTAAGGATTTAATTTGACTTTCTACTCAAGGGAACGTATATATGTTCTGTCTTGATATCCCAGGGTGCAAATCGCTTCAAAGAGCACATCATTGAAGGCGAGTCCATGGGAAGGCCCTTTGCAACTCTCTTGGATGATTGAATTCCACGGAATAATTCCTTTCATGGGAGGATTCATTCCTAATTACTGTCGTGTGTGTATATGCAGTTAGTGAAAAGGAGAGTTTTGTCTACTGAGAAAAATATCCCCTTACAGTAATACTGCATTCAATGTTTACCAGATACTTGAAGTTTCCCGCCCTTTGGCGATGATCTTCGCTTTCATTTTCCCTCTTCAAAGCGTGTTTCAATATATTGATGCATTAAAGGAGTCATTTAGTTGTACACAGGCTATATAACATATAGCTAAGTGCGGCTTCAGCATTCAAAATGAAAATAACCACTTTACGTGAACTTGACTAGCCTTCATTTAAAAACATTGTTGCTCCAATCAAGTCGGATGAGATGTTTCTAACTTTTATTCAAGTACCGCTGACTTGAGAGGGACTACATGGAATATGTAGCAGAAATACAAACTCTCCAAAGTCAACTTTCCATCAATTTACTCAGGAAATCAGTGACCTTTTCTCCTCTTCTCCTGACACTTGTGACCTTCCTTCCTTTCTTCCTTCCTTCCTTCCTTCCTTCCTTCCTGAGACAAGTGTCACTTTTTTTCCTTGTCTAAGCCATTACCATTTTTCCTTCTTTTTATAATATTATCTCGTTTCGTAGGACCGTGGCTACAAAACGCTGCTAAATTGCGCGTCCCAGTGGTTCGTGCTCATACACAATTCGCAATGTAGGATGTGTATGTATGTCTTACTGAATGGCATATTGGGAGGAAGGCTTTGTACAACATACACGACAGAAAACCAGAACTTCTGAGCAACAGTGAATATGCAGAGAGAGTAAAGGAAATCAAATAGAACAGGAAAAGATAGAAAGTTAAAGATAAGAATCATGTCAGTGTCAAATACAAAGGGAGTTTTACCAACGTCAAATGCACGGCAATAAAATCAAATCTCTAATTGCCTCGAAGGATTATGGTAGAGAGAGAGAGAGAGAGAGAGAGAGAGAGAGAGAGAGAGAGAGAGAGAGAGAGAGAGAGTCCCTGCCCATCATCTGCCATTTGTCAGCATAAGTCAAGCCTGACTTGTAGTGGCCGTGAAAGCCTGGTGTCTGCAGGGTGTGTGTTTTGGTAGGGGGCGGGGGGGAGGCACGGGGCGGGGGGCGGCTGAACCTGTGGGTTAGGATACATCGGACTCCATCATAATGGGATGTGATCGTGATCTGGTTCTATAAGTGGGAACTGTGACGGTAGCACGATGTGAAGTTTTAATCGGATTAAATAAGTTTGCTGATTATCACGACGGTGGTGTTTGGAGAGAGGGAAGGAAGGCTTCACTTTGTCATCAGTGGGTTTCCAGTTATTTACTCTTAAAGTGGTATGGCGTCGGATTTTGTAAATTAATTTAGTAAATGATGTTAGTGATGAAAAGGCCATCAACTAATTTAAGTCTTTTTGAACGAATTTATTTTTCTTTGCATGCACTCATAGTCAGAAGGTATATTTGCTTTCATGCACACAGCACTGGGTATATGAATCTTCTCTTAATGCGGATTTTACTGAAAATCTGGTTGTTCTTTCATTTTAATTTTTGTTCTATTGCGCAAACTGTCGTCACTTAACGCTCAGTAGCTTTCGTGGGGATGCAAGTTATCATCTAGTTGTTTGGTGGATGAAGCCTGAAGATTAGAATGGAAACGGCTTCGGTTGAATAGACAGAAGTGGTCCCTGTCATTGCCTGGTATTCATTATGATGATGTCCTCCCCTCTCTCTCTCTCTCTCTCTCTCTCTCTCTCTCTCTCTCTCTCTCTCTCTCTCTCTCTCTCTCTCTCTCTCTCAATTGTTTAATGAGTTGTTTATCATGTGCTTGAATGTCTAGGCCTACCCACCTTTGTAAGTTACTATTTTAGATCAGAAAGTTTGGAGACTTGAATTAGAGCAGCCTGCACTTAAAGTTTGATTTATTCACCTTCACAAAAACATCATTCACGAATTCAGTACATAAAATATGCAATAAAATAACATTTAAGGTTAAATGCTTCAAAATAGGAGGACAATGATAATGATTTTATCCTGCTGGGGTAACCAAACACTGCTGTTTAGGGATTATGTCTTGTGTGCCATACTTGTAGAGGGCCATACATACACTCAATGAGGATTATGTCACTAAGAAACAAGATTCTCAATGCTGGTGAATCCACTCAGTGTGGAAGCACCATATCTCGATTTCAGCAGTGAAGTAAAAGAATTGCTATTTTACAATCATCTAGAAATTTGGTCAAGTAAAATACTCTTGAGACAGTACTAGCAATCCTAGGGGACTTCAGTGCTCATTTTGAAGCCGAGCATGATGGTTGATGGCTGTAAGTAACGTGGAAGAACAGGCTATTTGAAATGTGGAATAAAATTAACCTAAAAGTATACTTTGAGATGTGTAACAAAGATTGACTCTTTGTAACTAAATATCTCCTGATGTACGTGAGCATAAATCTGACTTGACATCATCAGGGCGGCAATTTATTTATTACCTGTGGTGCCTGTGAAGAATACCTGCTGGTCTCACGGGTGGAGGGCGCCTGAGTTGGTGTGGCAAGTGTGATTTGTGGAGGTGGGTGATACTTCTCACTGAATCATAATCCGCAGACGCCGTTATCTTGCCTTGAGAGGATGAGTTGGAATATGATGCGATATAAAGAGTCTTGTGAGGATTAATCGAGTCAGCTGGTTATGAAAGCGCTGGCACTTGAGTACGTTGTAAAGAAAAGAAAAGAAACTGTTGATATTTATTCCTTCCAGGAGACTAACTTTTTGTTAGTGAAGCTGGAAAGGTTTTATTTGTAAGGCTGAGCAGAGCATGCGCCACTTCCTTCTGTTATATACAAGAACTAGGCCATGTTGATGTTGTGTTCTGAGATATTGCTACAAAGAGAATATCGTCCTCATTTGACGGGTGTTTTTCAACTTCGCTTAAACTGCATATCAAACCACACCACTTAAAATCCTGGGGCACCCCATTTACTAGATATTATATCCTTATTTATAGTCTTTTAAAAAGTTTATTCTGTAGAATGGCCTTGTCTGTTCATCCTTCAAAATTCACTCGAAGATTTGGAGCTTAGTCTCTCGGCTTTAGAACTGCATATTTGGGTGACATGTTTTCCTTCTTCAAGTACGTTTAGAAAGAAGGAGAGAGAGAGAGAGAGAGAGAGAGAGAGAGAGAGAGAGAGAGAGAGAGAGAGAGAGAGAGAGAGAGCGGTGGAGGGGTGCTGCTGCTGCCCTTTAGTTTCCGTCAAAGTAAGTAAACATTGCCACTTTCCCTGCACGTACCCCGTTTCTCATTTGCTTGTTTATTTTCAGTTACAATAAAAGAATTTGTCCTTTATTTCAATCATTTTTCCTTCGAATGACACGGGCGATTATTTTCTTACTTGATGTGTTGGGCTTTCATTTTCTTTTGTCTATTTACAGATTTTTTTTTTTACCGTTGGTCCGGATCTTTTTATGAATGCTATGGTGTGACTAATTGCGTTTTGATCCTGTAATAATGTCAATTAATTGCCATATTTTGTTTTGATTACCAATAATTTCTGTCTACCGTCTATATATATATATATATATATATATATATATATATATATATATATATATATATATATATATATATATATATAAAAAACAGAAGTAGTTGGCAAAGCAGGCCACAGCATATCTCAGGACAGGGTGACAAGGAGATAGTCGGTCATCTGTAGGTGGTATTTATTTGCCGATGCGTTTCGTAACACATTGTTACATCATCAAGGCTAAAAAGAAAATTTACAAATTAAAATACATGGAATAAATCCAACGACTTCAAGAGTCTCAACATGCCATATAAATATACATTAAGACAATTCATAAAAAGCACCTATCTCCTTGTCACCCTGTCCTGAGATATATATATATATATATATATATATATATATATATATATATATATATATATATATATATATATATATATATATATATATACATACATACATACATACATACATACATACATACATACATACATACATACATACATACATACATACATATATATACATACACACACACACACACACACATATATATATATATATATATATATATATATATATATATATATATATATATATATATATATATATATATATATATTCATGATGTTGCCTTGTAATACGTATATCCTCCTATAATTTTAACATATTTACTTTTTTTCATGTGTTATGTGTAATGATAATGGTTGTTGAAGTGTCATATTTAGTTTGGCATCAGATCTCAGAAGAACTAATGATTGAATAACTTAATAGCATAATTTAGAATTGATAATACAATTTTAATAGTAACGTAGTTAAGAACGAATATCTTTCTTGGTAAAAGCGTAATATGTGAACACGTGTGTGTGTCCAGCAAAGACTTGTTTCATTTCAATTGTCATCAGTTGAGATAAGAGAGAGCGCTTTCTTTTGGGTTAGTGATGACAGGTTTGGAAAACAAATGCCGATTCATCCCATACGGGCTCAAGATGAGTGATTTCATGTTGTTACATGCATTGTTCGAGTCACGTACGCCACTTTGAGAGAAAGAATACATGTCTTGATCAATTACGTCATGTTTTGTAAGATTGCGTTCAAAACGTTTTGCTGGGATGACGTCATTTTCCTTTAGAAGCTTCTCCATTGTATCTCGCACCCAAAATGCTTTAATGACATCACTTCCCTGCTTCTAGAACTTTTGTATCTCGCACCCAAAATGCTTTAATGACATCATGTAATTGTTTCACGTGTTACTGGAATTCTAAAATTTGATTCATTCTGATTTCTGAGACCAGTTGATTTGGTTCCCTCTCTCTCTCTCTCTCATTCTTAGAAAGAGATTACTTCTAACGTAGTGTTTTGTGGTCACGTATTAGCATTAACTTTTGAGATCTGAATTTAGTAAAGTAATTTAGTTTGTAATGGTGCTTGGTAAAAAGTGTGTTTTGTGGTAATGCAGCTGCAGCAAGTGATTTACAGAGGTTTTCACAAGTTTGTGTAAGGTAACGTGAATTTTACTTATTAATACCATGGTATGATAAGTTAGGAAATTTTGACCAAGTGAAATCATTATTGATAAATCTTGTGTGTTTTTCTATTTACAATCTCTTTATATTTTCACATTTTTTGTGTTTGTGATGTAACATTTATTTACGTAGCATTTTAAATATTTCTTGGCATAATTTAACATTGCATACTTGATTTCATTTATTAAGATTTTCTTTTCAAATCTTGAGTAATTCTTGATAGTTTAAATTTTGCTTGATTAATTTAAATTCCTGATAAAGTTTTTGTGAGTTAGTTTTGTCTCATAGTTTAATTCAAGAATTAATTGAGTGTTGTGTTATTTTCAAGTAATAATAATTTTTTCAGATTGTGAATTCTAGTTATAAACTTTGAATTTAAAAATAAATTTTTATATTTAACATTTTTAGAAAAAGTGTTTCATTTACTGATCACCAGTGAATAGGATTGATTGTGTGTGCATAAGGCAAAGTGATAAACATGTTTTGTTCTTTTAGTTTTGCTAAAGTGAATTAAGACCAGGGAAACAGTTAGAGTTTTTTGATGGAGTGATGCCGTTTTACTCTAGAATATTTCTAGTTTAATTTTTGATACCTCACACATATTCTAATGAACTTAGTTTGATTTTTCAAATGATTGATAAATAAGTTTTTCTTAAGGGATCACTGTTACCTTTAGAGTACTCAGTCGTAATAATTAATGTTATGAGAGTTCAGGTATCGGCTGAAGTGAGGAATATTTTTGAATCTTGAGGTTAGTTGTGTAGTAACCAGGTACTTGATACGCATCATGACAATATATATATATATATATATATATATATATATATATATATATATATATATATATATATATATATATATATATATATATATATATATATATATATATATACGTCAGTGATGTCTAGAGTTTGTTATTTTTACACGCATTCCTTTAAGTATTCGTAACTAACAGAAAATGTTGTATAATGCTCAGTTTTCGAGAAATCCTTGTGAAAACAGTTAATACTGAGTTCTCAGAATATTTGTCTGGTAGGGCGGGATTTTGGCAGTGCTGCGTGAATCATTTTATTTTTGACATTACATTATTTAATTTTAGGAACTTCCTGGTTTATGCAAAACTCTGGAAGCGTATTTGTTTTAATTTTATATTTCTCGAACTTTTTTTTTTCCTTCTGCAGGTCTCTGAAGCATTCACGAATGAATATTTTGATCGTATATTTTCACAGCAACTAGACTACTCTGCTACAGTAATACAATTTTACTTTTCAGTTAGAAAAAAATATTGTTTGTCTTCGACTTTTATATTTTCCTTTTTATTCTTCCGATAAATTATGACCCAGCAGAAATTGTATTGAATATCATCGGTCGTAAATACAAGTATTTGAAAAATTCAGTTTCATAAATAATCTTTCCTTATAGTATTATTTTATATATATATATATATATATATATATTATTATATATTATATATATATATATATATATATATATATATATATATATATATATATATATATATATATATATGTAAAGGCTCATGAAGGTGACCTTTGAAAAGTTGGGTCAGCTATTTGCAGGGTCCATTTTCACTACACGCAGCAGATAGGAAACTGCTGAAGCAATTCGCATACCACAAGGGTCGAAGAAAACCACCTTGGTGACCGGACACGAGCTGGCAAATGCGTTTTCAGCAAAGAACGTTCTAGAAGCTGAACCAGTTACAAAATCCGGTTTTGAAGGATGCATGTCGATAGTGACGCCTTGAAATACAGAGGCGTGTCTTGCCGAACTTTGACCTCTAATGATGTCATACAAAAGTACGTTCGTTCGTGCGTTACATAATGAATATAATGGGAGGAACCGTTGTTCGAATCGGACTTGTGAGATCCGATTCATGTGTGTCTGAAGATGTGAGTGATTTTTCACATGGAGACTGTCCCAGAGGACTTGTGGAGTGAGTAAGAATTCATATACGTTTTTAGACTTTGTTTTTCAGAACTGTGAATACACGATATCTCCTGTGACAGTGGAAGATGTATTTCTGCAATTTTTTACATTTTATGATTTTTAATGTGACGTTTGTTCTTTCACAGGTATTTCTGTTCCACTCCATTCCTATTCCTTTTTCCTCTCTCCCTCCTACAAGGATGAGAGTGGTATGACATTTGAGATGACCTGTTTTTACTGATTGACCTGTTCATGATTTGACAGATGAGTTATTTTCTGTATTCCCTTAGGTATTTGAGTGTTTATGATTTTGGAGCATTATTTCCTTAGAAGATTTTCTGATAGTTATGTGAAACATTGGATTTCATTCTTCGTAATTTTTAAGAAGTTATTTTTCGTTGATTTTTGTCAATAAAGGGTTTTAGTTTTGTACTTAGTATCTCATTCCAGTAGTCCTCAGATTTTAATTAGGGAAAGATATAACTTATGATATCGGCTCACGTTACACATAATGTCTCGGAATAAGCGAGATCAAACCTCTGTTCATAAAACAGAGACTTAAATCAAGTATAGGCTCAGAAATGGCCTTTACATATATATATATATATATATATATATATATATATATATATATATATATATATATATATATATATATATATATATATATATATGTATATATGTATATATATATATATAAATATTTATGTGTGTTGGTGTTCCTGTGTGCAGTTAAATAGTTAATTGATTTTGCCATAGAATCAGAGGTTTACAACAAAAATGAGATTTAAACTTTTAATATAATTTGCATTGATCCAGACATGCCAGTCTCAATTTCATTAGCACTGGAGCTTAATGTAATGAAAACACCGGTAGTTTTGCATCCAGACTTTTGCTCAAATATTCAGACTCATTTTGAAGGGATGTGATCGTTTCCAAAGGTTTTTCTGCCCTGAAGGAAATTCATCTACCATCTGGTTAACTGTAGAAGCTTGGTGCCTTCGTTATGATTCTGGAGGGATGCTCTCTCTCTCTCTCTCTCTCTCTCTCTCTCTCTCTCTCTCTCTCTCTCTCTCTCTCTCTCTCCGCACCTTGTTTTGATTGATAGCAAGAAAATTCATCCATCATCTGATTAACTGTAAACGTTAGGTGCCTTCATTATGATTCTGAAGTATTCTCTCTCTCTCTCTCTCTCTCTCTCTCTCTCTCTCTCTCTCTCTCTCTCTCTCTCTCTCTCTCAGACTAGAGTAGGTTCTTGATGTCAGGTGAAAACCCTCCATTCTGCGACAACTGGATTGCCCCCCTTGACTATGAGACATTTGCTGGTAGCATGTCCCAGTCTTGGGAATCTAGGACATAGGTTCCTGTCCTGGAGACATGACAGAGAAGGACATTTTATCCTTGCTACGATCCTCGGGAAGGACTGTAATATAGAGCAATATACATGTATGTTAGGGAGGCGGACCTCATCAATAAAGTTAAAATTATGTACATATGCAGTATGTGTGTATGTATGTATAGTGTAGATGTATTTACAGATATGATTATTTTTCTCCATTCTTCTTATATGAAACACCTTTAAATTTGTTTAGTTTCTCAATCTTATTACGGCGTCAATAACCTAGATGCTGTGACGCAAGTTTTAGTACCCACAAATCAAATAAAAGTTTAGACTAGTTAGAATAAACCTGCCTATTGCCATACGAACATCCTTTAAAAACAGATAGAAAAAAGAGAAAACAATAATAACATACGTGAGTAGTCAGTGTTCCATCAAAATGTGTACTATCAAATAATTAAAAACGGAAGGGACGTAGGGACGTGACGAGTTAAATCTCCACCTGTCATGAGAAGCCGTTAATTAGATATTCTACTTAGTCTGAAAATCATGCGAACTGTGCTCAAAGCAAAAAAGTTAAAGTTGAACTCCATCGCTTCATGAACGATATTATTATTATTATTATTATTATTATTATTATTATTATTATTATTATTATTAATATTATTATTATTATTATTATTATTATTATTATTATTATTATTATTATTATTATTATTCATGCATTTTGTATATATAATGTAGAGATTAGCTAACCAACCCAGCGCTACCCAGGAAAACTCTGAATGACAACCAATAGACTCTCTCTCTCTCTCTCTCTCTCTCTCTCTCTCTCTCTCTCTCTCTCTCTCTCTCTCTCTCTCTCCATTTCCTGTTAAGATAGCTGCTTCAATTACATTGCCTAACATTTATGACATTTTATAGTTCATCCCTTCTCACCCCCAATTCCTATCGGGGCTGAACTTGGGCTTAAAGGGCATCGGGAGTGTGAGTATTCATCTCAGCGACCTCGAAAACTATGGATTAGATACTAATATCTGTCATTTTTTACATTTTATTTTTCACCCCTTCATATTGGGGTTGAACTTGACTTAAGGGGCACCAGGAGTGTGACTATTCATCTCAGCGACCTTGAAAATTATGGATTAGACACTAATATGTGTCGTTTTCGATTATTTTTTACATGTCACCCTCTTCCCATCCCCACCCCCTTTGGTGCCAGTGATGTCTTACCCCCCACAGTATTCTTTTTCGGATAGTAAGTTATATGTAGACCGAAATGAGGTATGATAAACCCGCAGAGTTTACCCATTTCAGGAAAGCCCTTCCCACCCCCACCCCCTTTGGTACCCTATGGTGCTAGTGATGTCTTACCCCCACAGTATTCATGTCCAGATAGTAAGTCATATGTATATCAAGTTTGGTTGAAGGTTGCCTGATGTGTTTCAGAGTTATGCTGGAACATACACATACATCCATACATATATATATATATATATATATATATATATATATATATATATATATATATATATATATATATACATACATACATATATACATACATACATACATACATACATACATACATACATGCATACTTTGCAGTCTCCGTCTGCCACGGAGCAACAAAAGGAATTTCCACAAAGCGGAATACTTTAGAGACAAAGGGATTCGATGAATTCCAGCCTCTGAATTTGCAAGGACAGGTCATGATTCCGCGAAATCCATCCTTTAATCGGAAACGGAAGGAAAACAGTCTCTCCCCCTGCTGTTTCTGTTCCGTGTAGCTCCTCTTTTCGCGATGTGTTCGCCTTTTCTTTCTTTTATCAGCCGTGCTTTCCTATATTTATTGGATGCTGGAGATATGATAAACTTCATATTTCATTTTATTATCATTTTATCTTTTTTTTTCATCTGCAGAACAGAACTTCAGGGGATTGCTCAAGACATCTGGGACTATAGTGCTTCTAATTAACGGATTTAATAGACTGTAAATTATGAGTTATGGCTCAAGTAAGAAGGGTCTTGAAATTTCATAGGTTTTTCATACCTCGCCAAGTGTGATTACTAACTTCCATTCCTGAATGAACGACGAATTTAACATATCCCCTTTTCGGGTGGAATCTAGATAGACGTTCGATGAAGGTGACTTTGGTTGGTAGATTTCATTACAGAATTTTCTTTGTAATTCATTGCACGATTTGATGGGCGTTAAACTGGTTGTAATACGAGAGAGAGAGAGAGAGAGAGAGAGAGAGAGAGAGAGAGAGAGAGAGAGAGAGAGAGGGAGGGTCTTTGACTAGAAATAACTAATTCGAAACACTTGGATGAAAATTGTAATGGTCTTGCTTATATCAAGACAAAACAAACAAATTCTATTTGTTTTTGAATGCTCTCAACTAAAAAAATCGTTTATTAGTCAACAAAAATAATTATGTGTTGCTTTATTTCATCTACATTACATGTGTCAGTAATCAATTAGTATCTCATCGTGCTAAAATAGTTTTATAAGTGCCTGTGTGTGTGTGTGTATGTGTGAAAAACAAAGCAATTTCCAGCAATGACCCCCAAGAGCCCTTCGCACAAAGAGCATTGGGCGCCCTCGAGAAGTTGGCAAGATATTGCGGAGGATAGTTTGCTAGATTCTTCTTCTTCTTCTAGTCCTACGTGTTGGGAAAAAAGAGATGGAAAGAAAAGAAACAAACTCTTGGGTGCTATTTTCCCTTGACGACGAGGATTTTGGAAGGGTGGGCAATAAAGTTAGCGGTTATGATCTAATCGTTGTTTCCTTTTGTTAATCTCTCTCTCTCTCTCTCTCTCTCTCTCTCTCTCTCTCTCTCTCTCTCTCTCTCTCTCTCTCTCTCTCAGCGGTACCTCTCACGGCCTCCAGCCAAAGGACCCACGTTTAACCTGGTTCCGGAGAGAAAAGGAGTGACAGGGCACATTTCCTTTAAAACTCAGCATGCCCTTGTTGACCTAAGAGCGATTACTTGCCTGGCATCAGTCGGCTGTTGTGGCGCATATAATAGTGCACCTTTCCAATAAGAGGCTTTTGCTTTGAATTCTATTGTAATTTTGATTCACGGTGCTGTTATTATTCTACAGTATTATAGACATAATAGAGAACAACAGAAAATAAAAGCATTGCTGCAATATCGTGCTCTTGATATATTTTGCAGTATAGTCAAGTTTATAACAAGTATGATAGTGTCAACGTCTTGATAATGAGAGCGATGAAAAATGTAGGGAAAACCGCAACATATGATATAGAAAACACCGGGGTGATTTTCCACCTATTGCGTTCCTGAAGCTGCTCGCTCTTGCGGGAACTTCTTTGAGACGTTTTGCTTTTTGTTTCAAAGTTTTCTTCTCGCATGAAGCGCTCTGTTCGTTTGCTTTAAGCTTAGGTTTTTAGTGTACTTATATTTTTATTTTTAGTTGTATTACTAATTTGCTTTTTTATCATGCTTTTAAGGATTGTGTGTGTATAGTTTTTTCTTTGCTTTCCGCTAAATATTCATCTACGAAAATGTTAATGTTTCTATTAATCATTGTTTACTCATTGACAGAGCATTATTTCATAAAAAAGAATTGAAAGGATAAGAAATCTGGCGACATGTATAGAAATTGTTAGAGACCATTGTTTCTGAAAGGGTGATTCAGACTGTTTTACATGGTTTTGTCATACGGAGAAAATAAAGAGATGACAAGTTTGTCAAAAGAATGTTCAGTTTGGAAGCGCTGGGAAGAAGGGGGGAAGGGGAGGGGAGAAGATTACCCAGAAAAGTCTGGGTAGAGGGCGTGAGGGGTCTCCTCAACATCTGGCACGTGACAGGCAGGACAGGCAAGGCAAAGTGAATGGCAGGGTGTGCAAAGGGCTTCTTGCTTGGTCACGGCGCTGCTCATGATGAAGACGCTTCTTGGAAAGTGGGAAGCGGTAAATGGTGGCAAGTGTTGTTCACAGAGGGATCATCCACAATTCTGCCGTGGAGTGTGAATTTGTCAGTGAGCATCGCCTTGACCTCTCTCGGGAGCTACGCCAAATTGTGGAAAACCTTTAATGTTGAAGAAATATACTGCTTCACTGTATGTCTATATATATATATATATATATATATATATATATATATATATATATATATATATATATATATATATATATATATATATATATATATATAATATATATTTATATATATATTATATATACATATATAAATATATATATATATATATATATATATATATATATATATATATATATATATATATATATATATATATATATATATATATATATATATATATATATATATATATATATATATATATATATATATATATATATATATATATATATATATATATATATATATATATATATATATATATATATATATATATATATATATATATATATATATATATATATAATATATTTATATACATATTATATATATATATATGCACATATATTCATATATAAATATATATATATATATATATATATATATATATATATATATATATATATATATATATATATATACACACACACACAAAGTATAGAATCTATCGTTCACTGTTTACCAGATACGTATGGTATTGTAATAACCTCAATGTCCTCTTAACCTCTCGAATTTTTCACATCTTTTGGTACCCTTGTCATCATAAAGCCTGAGGTCCAGATGCAATATTCATATATATATATTTATATATATACAATCAGAAAGCTACAAACGTCCTTTAATATCCAATTCACTCTACCTCGGAAGTAATATATTTTCATATATGTTACCGAAGGGGAATTTTTAGTTGATAATAAGTCCACAGTCCCGTGGGGTCGAACCAGCGACGGATGAGGAATCAGGACTACATTGACACACTAACCAGTCGGCCACAAGAGAGGTATAAGTGAATACCATCTCCCATCAACTCACCTGTCGAACTCAGGTGTTTTGCGTTTAAAGGAGACGATATCCACCCACCTCTGCCATGTTGACCGTGTAGTGCGTTTGTCGCACGAGAGCCATATTATGACTATTTATCACATCACCGTGATTCATATACAATCAGAAAGCTACAAACGTCCTTTAATATCCAATTCACTCTACCTCGGAAGTAATATATTTTCATATATGTTACCGAAGGGGAATTTTAGTTGATAATAAGTCCACCGTCCCGTGGGGTCGAACCAGCGACGGACGAGGAATCAGGACTACAGTGACACACTAACCAGTCGGCCACAAGAGAGGTATAAGTGAATACCATCTCCCATCAACTCACCCGTCGAACTCAGGTGTTTTGCGTTTGGAGACGATATCCACCCACCTCTGCCATGTTGACCGTGTAGTGCGTTTGTCGACGTAGGCTGGGGGAGGATGACTATTTATCACATCACCGTGATTCATATACAATCAGAAAGCTACAAACGTCCT
Source organism: Macrobrachium rosenbergii (assembly GCF_040412425.1). Taxonomy (NCBI): domain Eukaryota; kingdom Metazoa; phylum Arthropoda; class Malacostraca; order Decapoda; family Palaemonidae; genus Macrobrachium; species Macrobrachium rosenbergii. Next base: position 986,350 of record NW_027100725.1, read on the forward strand.
TTAATATCCAATTCACTCACACCTCGGAAGTAATATATTTTCATATATTACCAAGAAAAGGGGGAATTTTAGTTGATAATAAGTCCACCATCCATTATGGGGTCGAACCAGCGACGGACGAGGAATCAGGACTACAGTGACACACTAACCAGTCGGCCACAAGAGATATAAATGAATACCATCTCCCATCAACTCACCCGTCGAACTCAGGTGTTTTGCGTTTGGAGACGATATCCACCCACCTCTGCCATGTTGACCGTGTAGTGTTGGTGTCTGACGTAGCCATATTATGACTATTTATCACATCACCGTGATTCATATACAATCAGAAAGCTACAAACGTCCTTTAATATCCAATTCACTCTACCTCAACAAGTAATATATTTTCATATATGTTACCGAAGGGGAATTTTTAGTTGATAATAAGTCCACCGTCCCGTGAGAGAGTCAACCAGCGACGGACGAGTCTTCAGGACTACAGTGACACACTAATGTCGGCCACAAGAAGAAGGTATAAGTGAATACCATCTCCCATCAACTCACCCGTCGACCTCAGGTGTTTTGCGTTTGAAACGATATCCACCCACCTCTGCCATGTTGACCGTGTAGTGTGTTTGTCGCATTTAGCCATATTATGACTATTTATCACATCACCGTGATTCATATACAATCAGAAAGCTACAAACGTCCTTTAATATCCAATTCACTCTACCTCCAGAAGTAATATATTTTCATATATGTTACCGAAGGGGAATTTTTAGTTGATAATAAGTCCACCGTCCCGTGGGGTCGAACCAGCGACGGACGAGGAATCAGGACTACAGTGACACACTAACCAGTCGGCCACAAGAGAGGTATAAGTGAATACCATCTCCCATCAACTCACCCGTCGAACTCAAATGTTTTATCGGTGGACTTATTATCAACTAAAAATTTTCCTTCGGTAACATATATGAAAATATATTACTTCCAGGTAAAATTGGATATTAAAGGACGTTTGTAGCTTTCTGATTGTAATGAATCACGGTGATGGATAAATAGTCATATTATGGCTTAAACTACTGAGAAAACGCGCTACACGGTCAACATGGCAGAGGTGGGTGGATATCGTCTCCAAACGCAAAACACCTGAGTTCGACGGGTGAGTTGATGGGAGATGGTATTCACTTATACCTCTCTTGTGGCCGACTGGATTGATTCACAGAGAGAAGATCTTATCTTGGTGCCGAAGTCAAATCGGGAAGAAATTTAGGTCAGGTCCTTTGCACTGACTGAGCAATCTTGATTTTCCTATCAATTTTCAACAGCCATCTTACTGTAGATGCAGCTGACGCTTGGCCTTATTGCGGATATTAAGTCGCTAAAAAATCAAATGACATAATACACACACACACACACACACACACACAACACACGCATATATATACAGTATTTATGTTATGTATGTATATAATTATTTTTCCTTTATGAACTAAACTGTTAATAAGCCTCTTTCCCGTTATATATTTTCACTAATAAACATGAAGACTGTCATACAATTGGACTTCGTGAAGTTTGGGTGCAATCACTGGTATGTGTGCAGTAGTTTAGCGTGTTTCCATTTAGTAGCCTACGAACTACAGAAATGTATTCATGCTTATGTATTTATAAACCTGTACAGGCTGTTAATGTTCATTAATTTTTTCCGTTATCGTTATTGTACAGTGATTTATTTGTGATTTATTTGCCTGAAATGAGAAATAGCTCCAGAAGAACAAATTACAGTATATATAATGTTGAAGCAATTCTGGTAATCCAGCTTTCTGTTAAAACATATTTATTTAATCAGAGTAAAAGCCATGATGCTTTACCCAATTCCCGACAGGTTGTATTTTTGCTGTTAAATTATTCATGGTATTAAAACTGCTGGGTATAATTTTATATCCTGACTCAAGAACTCTAGACTACAGCTTGATGTACGTCAGTCCTGTTCAAAACTGCCTATTCAGCCTATTTAATTTTTTTTTTTTCACTCTGCACAGTTCCAGGCAGGTGTTTGCAGTGATACAGATGGCGCACGTGAGTTTTGGTTCCATATCATTTTATCGTTTTTTCCTTTTTTAGTTTTCTGAAAGACAACTATTATAGTGCCGGCTTTGTCTGTCCGTCTGCACTTTTTTTCTGTCCGCCCTCAGATCTTAAAAACCTACTGAGGCTAGAGGGCTGCAAATTGCTATGTTGATCATCCACCCTCCAATCATCAAACACACCAAATTGCAGCCCTCTATTCTCTGTAGTTTTTATTTTATTTAAGGTTAAAGCTAGCCATAATTGCGTATCTGGCAAGTATATACGCCAGGCTACCACCGGGCCGTGGTTAGAGTTTCATGGGCGTGGCTCAGACAGCATTATACTGAGACCACAGAAAGATAGATCTAATTTCGGTGGCCTTGACTATATATACGATGTACAGAAAACTCGATTGCGCCGAAGAAACTTCGGAGCATTTTTTACTTGTTCTTACTTGATTCAGAGCTCTGAGAAGCAATCTCAGAATAACCCCCCATATTGAGCACAGTGTTCTCCTCATAGAAAGGATGAATGACTCGTGTATATGATATAATAATAATAATAATATAATAATAATAATAATAATAATAATAATAATAATAATAATAGCCGTACACTGCTAAACGAGGTTGGCCTGTTTTGAATGATGGAAAGTAAGGGCAAGAAGTTTATTAACCGTAAATAATCATCCGTGCACAGAAAAATTAAATACAAGAGTGCACATTCTTTATGTGTACCAGCATCCATCGCTTCCAAGAACAATATCATTGAAAATTGTATTTCCTGCTCTCGAAAATAAGAGAGAGAGAGAGAGAGAGAGAGAGAGAGAGAGAGAGAGAGAGAGAGAGAGAACCTGCTGGTCCTTGCCATAGTCACAGCCTTCACCCGTCATCCTTTCCTCCTTTCTTTAATGGTAACATTCTTCTCCCCCCCTCCCACCCCCCAGTTCAAAACCTTTACATGAAAGATACCACTCTAGTGTTTCAGGCTTCAGTTAAAAATGTCCACAAAGTCTTTTTGCTTAGTTGCATTCTCCACTCCTCTCCTCTCCTCTCCTCCTCCTCCTCCTCCTCCTCCTGTGTCGCCTGTAATTTCTGTCTTTTATACACAATATACTTGTCCAGCAAAATTGTGCCGTCTCCTTTCAAATTCCCAATTACAATGATTTCCTTCTCTCTCTCTCTCTCTCTCTCTCTCTCTCTCTCTCTCTCTCTCTCTCTCTCTCTCTCTCGTCGGCGGGGAGACTACTGAAACAAGATTTCAGCCACTAAGAACTTTTCCTTGTCTCAAAGAGTAAGTTCAACGGACGTCTCATTGAATTCAAGAGTTTTGTTAAGGCGTGAATCAGGCGTCCGTGTTCTGCCCTTTCATAGGTAGGAAAATTTATTATTCCAGCAAGAGGAAGTCACGTTTTCACTCCGTTTCACTCTAGGCTGTCACTCTGATGTCTTACTTGAAAGGAGGACAGATAAAATTCAAGTGTGTGGGAAATATGATGATGGAATAAGACGATCATTCACGTGAAAATAGGGGATATATTTATATGAAAAACTGAAAATTAAAATTAGTTTTTTTATTACTCTTATCAAAGACAGTAGTGTGTTGATGTTAAGCACTGATATTTCGTACGAATAAAGGTCCTGAATGGCTAAAAGTGCCTTGGCTAAGAGCTGAAATTTCATGGTTCATCCATTCCCTCATCAGCTCTGTGTCAGTGTTTCTTGTAGGTTTGTTTGTAAGGCTGTCTCAATGATTCGGTTCAAACTGTTAATGTCAGGGCTTAGAAAGATGATAATTGACCAGCAATTGTTGCATGTTTCCCCTCGTCTGCAAAACAGCTGAGAAGAAAGCAACAGCAAAATGTGTGGATTTTCCTCTACCCTGGCTATCTAGGAGTAAAGAGAGTCATTGGAACGAAATATAGATTCGATGAGAAGCTACTCGGGATGAAATGAATCAGAAAGAATGCTAATCGAAGGCTGTTAAACCTCAAATACCGTATGAGGTGTTATATACAGCTAGATAGATAGATAGATAGATAGATAGATAGATAGATAGATAGATAGATATTACAATGTGGTGTGTTGCGATTTATTGCGAGACCTCCTCGTGAATAAAATGAATGCCTGAATATTTCATGCAGTAGTGGTCTTCTGTCCACTTCCGGTGGCTGGTTGTCTCTCCCGTGATAGTGATACATAATTATATATATATGTGTTCAAGTTCTGAGGTCTGTCGGCTCAGGCCTCTCTTGTTCTGTATTAAACACTGAGCTCTCAAAACTTGTTTGTTCATAAAAAAAATACGGATAGGTGTGCTTGTTTTTTTCTTTGGTAACAATTCCATATCTAAGAATTTCTCTGGGTAAAGTATCAGTATTCTGCCATAACACTGTACTGTATTAAATATATTTTTATATCTTCAAAACTAGATAGAGGCAACATCTTTATTAGTAGAGAGGTTGATGTATTATTTCAATATGTATTTCCTAAGAAATATTTCCTTCCTTCCTGTGTTTCCCCTCGGACAAGGGATCATCCATTGCTTGAAGCCTTCTTTGGTTAAAACGCGCCATCGACCAGACATTGAAGGAGTGGCAGTCACTAAGACTTGTGATATCAATTTCTGAAAAGGTTACAGTTAATAGGGTTCTGTCACGTTCCATTTAAAATAGGAATGAGAAGAATCTGTCTCAGGGAGTATTCAGTTACAAGGCTCTCTCTCTCTCTCTCTCTCTCTCTCTCTCTCTCTCTCTCTCTCTCTCTCTCTCTCTCTCTCTCTACACTCTCTCTATTAACACTACTGTTATATTAACAGTACGTGCTTGCGTGAGCGTAGATATAATAGTTCATCTTATTCATCAAAATCTACTTAATGTTTTAACCTACTCTTCATCATTTACAAAGCTTTATATCTTTCAATTTTCTTTCATAATCACATTTCCTTTCTTGCATCCTTTCCTTTATTTCGTCGTTAACATCATCTCTGTCCTGTCCATTTTTCCAGAACATCTCCGGCAGGTTCATCTGGAAATGCGTATTCATCCATTAATCAGGCGGATAGTCAGTCAGTCTCCAGTGTCATGATCCCATTTGCTTCCCTTTACCTGTCTGACATCCGTCATTTCTGGGTAATTCTCTTTTCTGGAGATAATTATGGCTCTCTCTCTCTCTCTCTCTCTCTCTCTCTCTCTCTCTCTCTCTCTCTCTCTCTCTCAAGTACTCACGAAAAGCTGGAAGTGGCCATACAAAGGGCAAACCATTGCAGAAAGGACTTTTTGATATACACAGACACACACACAGACACACACACACACACACACACATATATATATATATATATATATATATATATATATATATATATATATATATATATATATATATATATATATATAGGTGAAAATATATATATATCATTTTTAATATTCTGAAAATAGAAATGTGGTTTTTCGACTTTATTTCCCATGGCTTGAAATAAAGTCGAAACCGGTCAGACCTACACCCTTTTCTTATTTTTCACCTTGTAATGTGTGATAAATGAATCACGTACAAAAAGTGATAATCATATAATCATATATATATATATATATATATATATATATATATATATATATATATATATATATGTGTGTGTTATATCGGAACCGGAAGACATAGATAAATAACACTTACATTTAATTTATAGAGGAAAGCAGTTGTTATTGTTACGAGTTACTGCGTAATCTTAAATGTTCGTCCGCTAAGTATTGTGGTAATTATTGGTTGCTGATTAATGGTCTTCTTTAATTCGCAGAAAAAGTGAAAATAATGTTGTGGTCTTCAAAATGCCAAAAATTTTGAGCTCAAATGCCAAAGAGTATTTGTTATTATTCCGCAAGAATGCAGCCTCTTCTTACCTATTAGTCTCTACCAGTTTGCCATGAATTATTATTATTATTATTATTATTATTATTATTATTATTATTATTATTATTATTATTATTATTATTATTATTATTATTATTATTATTCAGAAGGTGAACCCTGTTCATATGGAACAAGCCCACCAAAGGGGCCATCAACTTGAAATTCAGGCTTCCGAAGAGTATGGTGCTCAATCTTTCAGTCTTAGATTTTCTCCACTCTTTCGGTAAATTCCTTTAAATCTTCTTCCTTATCTTTCTCTGTTTTATCTTCTTCATTTACCATTTTACTCTCTGTCCTTCTCTTTATTATTATTATCCTATATATTCTCGTTCCCTTCAGTCGTTAAGGTGAATTCAACCGTCAATTTAGGTCAGAACCTGGATATTGCTCTAGACTTGCTTCTCTGAAGCTCTCAAGAACGATTTTGATGCTCTCTCTCTCTCTCTCTCTCTCTCTCTCTCTCTCTCTCTCTCTCTCTCTCTCTCTCTCCTCGTTCCTGCACCTTTTTTCAGTCTCATATCGCTGTAACCTTTTTTGTATTTATCTTTCCTTTGGTTTTGTAATTTTTTTTTTTTTTTTTTTTGCTTATCTTGAATTTTTTACCTTCTGTTCTCCTCTTGTTACCTTCTGTTTATTTTTCCCTTGGTTTTGTTTTGTTTTTTGCTTATCTTTTATGTGTTCCCTTCCATTCTCCTCTTGTCACCTATTTTGATCGTCTCTTTGCTTCACTGTCTTACGATAACCCGTCTCTAATTTTCCCCTGTTTTATCTCCTCCTCTCACTTGTAGTATTTGCCATCTTACCCTCAGCCTGATACGCGTGCTATCCCCGCTTCTTTTTCTATCATTCTCTATCTCATCATCCTCTGTAGAGTGGCTGGTGGGGCGGGGGGACGGGGTCGCATCCTTATGCTATGTTCACACATTCACGTATCATGGCACGCATGCCCACGCACGGCCACGAACGGGGCGGAGCCAGAAAGTACGTAAACACAACGCAAATACAACGTAAATGTACCGTCAGTACTGTGTAAGTGCGGCAGCATGCGGCGCGACCGTTGTGGACCACCTGGCCGTACGCCGGCGGGCACGAACCTTTCGACCTGCTCAAAACCCTGCGTGGGTGGCCAGGTCAGCTGTCAGGTAGCGTGGCCCGACCCGCACAGCGTGGTGCCACCCGTGGGTTGACCGCGCAGCTGCCACGCCCTTACCTGGGGGCCCACGCTGCCCCAGGGCACCGCGTGGCTGCCAAACAATGGCGTGGGAGTAGATTCACGGCAAAACTGCCGCATCCCCCGCAACCGCGGAGATGTGGCAATGCTTTGACCTGGGATAAAAGGGACAGGCGGCGCGCTTCCAGGTCAGTGCTTCTCCGGCCAGCATCCTGTTGCTCTCTCCATCAGCACCTCCATCTTCGTCGTCCACTGCAGCCAAGATGCCCAAAGGACCCATGCTGAAGCGGACCAGGAAAGGGGCCCTGAGAACTCCAGGAGCCCTGGCAGCTGGAGTTGCCCCCTACGCAAAGCCTCCTGAAGCTGATGGTCCCCCTCAGGCAGCGATGCTGTGGTGCTGCAGCTTGAGGCCAACGAGCTCGTGACGGAGAGCGAGCTAGAGGAGGAGGAAGAGGACCTTGCCCTCGTCTACGAGAGTGACCCCGCCGCTGCCACCGACAACAACGCCCACGAGGGGGATGCCGACGACGACACCGAAGGCACTCCTGAAGGAGATGGCCTAGATGGCCCTATAGGTCAGGGACGGAAGAAGAACCTGTCAGTGATCCTCTCGGAGGAAAACGAGAGGCTTGTTGGCGAGTGGCTGGGGACCAAGGCCGAGTTTATTTATAACAAGGGCCTCACAGCCTACAAGGACAAGGCCAAGGTGTGGAGGGCCTTCGAAGAGAGGGGCCAGTCACTTGTTCCTCCCGTGAGCGGCCGTGAACTGAGGACGTGGTTTATGTCCCTCAGGAGTCGTTTTGGGCGGCTTACGGCAGAGAAGAGTGGCCAAGGGACGGGCAGACGGCTGACGGACCGGGAGAAATGGGTTCTCAACATTTTCCACTTCCTGAAGCCGCACATTGTGCGTCAAAGGAAGCCAAAGGTGTTGGGACTTCCGATGGTATGTCTGTTTTAATGTTTCCATGCATAATTATTACTGAATATAACGTTATTACATAGTTTCCATGCATTCAATGTACATTTTATACCATTTTATCATATATGTTCCTCCTCTTTTTACAGGCTGCCCAAGCTCTGGACCTGCCTGCTGCTCCTGTTTCTTCTCCTACCCTGACACCGACGCCCTCGCCCTCTCCGGTTGATCCAATGAGCACCAAGGCTCGGAAAAACCAAGTTTCCGAGCTGTTCGACGTCGCCTTCACGAGGGCACAGGCCCTCTGGGATGATATGCTGACCAATGTGCAGCCAGCTCCTCGTAACCCCAGCGTCCTCTACTGGAGGAAGTTTTTTCAAGAGGTTGAGGATGAGTGCGCACAGGTGTCAGAGCACCTGAGTCTGCAACTGAAAATGGAGGTGCTCGGTGCCATCCAGAGGTACATCCGTGCCACCAAAGAGGGCTCCACAGTGCCATCGAGGGCCATGATGACCCACACCATGGCAGTGACAGCAGAGTGTCAGGCACCTGCAGTTCCTGCCAGCCTGTCGGTATCGCAGCAGCAGCGGGCACTCACTGCACAGCAGCTGGCACTCCTGCAAGCACAGTTGGTGACATCAACTCCAAAGGACCTCAACAACCTGTCGCTTGACACGACATTCCTGAATAATTTACAATGCTAATGTATATACTGTTGTTTTTCCTTTTGCTTGTATTTATGTGGTTTTTTTATTTTATATTAAATAAATATATTTTGCAATATCATGTCTAGCTCTATCCTCTGCTCAAATATCATGTATTCAATGAAGTAGCTATAATACAAGTACACAAATAAAGATGGCAAAATGAACCCGAATACACTAACATTTCAGTATACATTATTGACTTTGAAATAAGTTCAAAATACTTTATGTAACATATGTGCACAGAAGCAAAATGACAGCAGACCAAATGTTAGCAAGTCATATAAAACGTCACAAATATTGGGGAGAAGGTAGTTTCAAAAAGATAGAATTTTCATATCAGAATATCAACAATGTAAATGCTAAGAGCAGGTACTTTCAAGAACATAGAATTATCACATCAGAATAGAAACAATGTTAAGAGAAGGTACTTTAAAAAATTATAGAATTATCATATCAGAATAGAAACAATGTTAAGAGAAGGTACTTTCAAAAATGATAGAATTATCATATCAGAATAGATTCCATGTTAAGAAATTATTAAAAGGCAAAATAACTACATCTTCTTTCTTTTTATTTATATGTATGCTTGTTTCATATTGATTAAACATACATTTGCAATGTCATGTCCTGCTCTATCCTCTTCCCAATTACCAAGTATTGATGAGAGTAATATATCATGGATTTGAGCAATATCTTTTAGTAAATCAACTAAAAACAAACAGAAGTACATAAATACATAGGGCAAAATAATCCTGAATTGATACATTATTGAATTTTAAATAAGTCCAAAATAAAATGCAGGAACAGACATTTAAGTAATTACAACAATCAGGTATGCAGGAGAGTAACTAAATCATGTTCTCCTGCCAGTGCACGGAGCCTTCAGCCGATGAAAAGTATTCCTTCAGCATGTTACGCTGGTCCTTTGCATCCCTCATTGCAGTGTTGCTGGTCACGGTTGGAAGGGCTGCTCTAAGGATGGGTCACTCCTCCAGCTACCAGGGATGCCAGCATGTGTGACAGGGTGCTCTGATCTCCTTCTTGTCTTCGTGCATTTCTTCTTATGATCATATTGTGCAGAACACATGCGGACATCACTAATGGCTCTATATGGTCAGGCTTCAAGCATATTGCAGTGTGGAATACTCGGAATCTATTTGCCAGAATCCCAAAGGCGTTCTCCACCGTCCTGCGTGCCCTACTTAACCTGTAGTTGTAAATCCGTTCCTCCTTGCTAAGTCCTCTTTGGGGTAGGCTTCATAAGGTAATTCCTCAGGGGAAGGCATCATTGCCAACTAGGAAGTAGGGCACAGGGAGATCCATTAGGTTGACCTGGCAGGGCATCCGGCTGGGGAAGATTTGCTTCCTCTTGCAACAGCATTTCTGCCAGTCGGGTCTGGGCAAATACACCACCGTCTGACTCTGACCCAATGTCACCCACGTCGACATATAGGAACTTGTGAAGCATCAGCAACTGCAAGTAATACCATGGAGTAGAACTTCTTGTGGTTGAAGTAATGACGCCTTGGGAGGGTTACGGAGCCTAATGTGTTTCCTATCTATAGCTCCACTTACGCTCGGAAGTTCCACTGCTCCTCAAACCCCGTGCAACCTCCTGCCACGCTTCAGGTGTTTGTGGCACCTGCAGTTCCTCATCCCCAAGGCAGCAACAATGGCCCTGCAGGTCTCTGTACAATGTGACTAATGGTGTTGTGGGCTACCGAACGAATATTGCAAACTCTTGTATGAATCACCTGTGCAAGGAAGGTAGGAGTGATAGCAACACGTAGCCTGGCTCAATGGGTTTCCAGAATGTCACTTCTTCTGAATGTAGGTGTGACCCGTTCAGCAATTTCATTGAAGAGGTCCTTGTCAATCCGGGTAAAAATTTCTGTACAGGTCTGGGGTTTCGTTGACAACTCCTCCATCAGGTTGTCATAATGACCTTGCTCCATCCCTTTCTGCAGGCACGGCCACGCCCACACCCTCCTTGGCCACCTTTTTTCTATGTGTGCTTTGCAGCAATCATTGCAAGCTCAGCAATATCATGACGTGCACATATTCAATGACATATGGCAACATTTCTGTTCTATCCCTACTTGCTATAGCTATAAGTTGATGCATTTCAGCTATGTTGTCCATGCTGCTTCAGCACGTTGGTAGTATGTCTTGACGCTGGGTATTATGGCATTGACTAACCTCACATGTGCAGTTGCCGCCCTTATATAGCTGGGTTTAACCCCGCAGTACGTGGGAATAATCGACGTTTAAGTAACTCAGTTACGCAGAACGTAACACATACGGTATACATACGCTGGTGTTACGTGTCTGCCACGCACTACTTCTGCCCCTGCGCTGCCGCTTGTTGGTCAGTGTCACGTCACCCTTACGCAGTGTGTACATTTGCGGCGCACTATAATACGCATGCATCACACACATCGTCCCGTGACACATATCCAGTTGGGCGGGGCTTATTTTCTCGCATATGCGCAAGTCTCACAAATTCCGGCTGTGCATGCACATGCGTGACTTGATATGTGAATGTGTGAAGTTAGCATTATTTGTGTCTTAGTAAAGTGCTGCATTATCAGGATTGCTCTTCCCACACAGAAGGTTTACACTTTTGGTAATAAACCCAGTTTAATGACCTTCCTTGAAATGCGTGCATATTTTACACATTACCTTTGGGCAGACTATGCGCTGATATTCACATTTCTACAAAAGCTTTCATGAATATATCAGTAATAACATAAACAACAAGTAAAAAAATGCGCCGAAGTTTCTTCGGCGCAATCGAGTTTTCTGGACAGCCGCTACAGCGGATAATCAAGGCCACCGAAAATAGAGCTATCTTTCGGTGGTCTCAATATAATGCTGTATGAGCCGCGGCCCATGTCCTATATCGTTGCCAGAATCACGATTATGGCTAACTTTAACCTTAAGTCAAATAAAAACTACTGAGGCTAGATGGATGAAATTTGGCATGTTTGGTGAGTGGAGGATGGATGATCAACATACCAATTTCTAGCCCTCTAGCCTCAGTAGTTTTTAAGGTCTGAGGGCGGACAGAAGAAGTGCGAACGGACAGACAAAGCCGGCACAATAGTTTTCTTTTCAGAAAACTAAAAATTACACGGGTGATCTTTTTCAAATGGTATTTGCACGATACTTGTAAAACGAAAGTTACCAGACTTTGAATTTCCTAAAGAAGAAGAAGTTTAACAAGATGCAACTATCTTATTCACTCAGAAGGGATAATTCGAATGAAATGTTGTCTATTGGGTCATTGCTGAGTCGGGAAGTTGGGGAAAACTCGCTGATATGCAAGCAGTTAGCTTGCCCAGGTAATTCCTTGGGTGCAGTTGCTCTCAGGTTCCAACTTCTTTTAGACTTGTATGGCCCAGTGGATAACGCCCTTGCTTTCCACCTGAGAGACCTGGGTTCGATCCCGACGTGAGTCAGAAATTTATTTCTGTTCCACACGTGATTGTGTGTTGATGATTTCTATCTTATTCACTCAGAAGGGATAATTCGAATGAAATGTTGTCTATTGGGTCATTGCTGAGTCGGGAAGTTGGGGAAAACTCGCTTGTATGCAAGCAGTTAGCTTGCCCAGGTAATTCCTTAGGTGCAGTTGCTCTCAGGTTCCAACTTCTTTTAGACTTGTATGGCCCAGTGGATAACGCCCTTGCTTTCCACCTGAGAGACCTGGGTTCGATCCCGACGTGAGTCAGAAATTTATTTCTGTTCCACACGTGATTGTGTGTTGATGATTTCTATCTTATTCACTCAGAAGGGATAATTCGAATGAAATGTTGTCTATTGGGTCATTGCTGAGTCCAGGAAGTTGGGAAAACCTCGCTGGTATGCAAGCAGTTAGCTTGCCCAGGTAATTCCTTGGGTGCAGTTGCTCTCAGGTTCCAACTTCTTTTAGACTTGTGTGGCCCAGTGGATAACGCCCTTGCTTTCCACCTGAGAGACCTGGGTTCGATCCCGACGTGAGTCAGAAATTTATTTCTGTTCCACACGTGATTGTGTGTTGATGATTTATATATATATATATATATATATATATATATATATATATATATATATATATATTATATATATATATACATCTGAAACAGTAGGGGAAAGGCATCCTCATCATCTACAGTTTATTTTCAATGCCGACGTTTCGCGACGAATTCCAAGTCGCATTTTCAAGGCTATAAAATATAATAAAATTTGCGAACATCAATAACAAATTAATGCAATGGCAACAGCTCTTTATGTAGTAAAAATATTTAAAACAAAACACCTCATTCCAAGACAAGTTAATAATGAGTAAAAGGAGTTCACTAAAATCTTAAAACAACCTACCTATATGAAAGAAAGAACAAGACCAACATAAATAAGTAAAAACAGGTGAGAAAACCAGTTGCCCAAACTGGGCTATAAACAATTTCACTGAGGACGATTGGTGTTTAACGACGGTACAGTCTTCAGTAATTATGGATTCTAGGATGGTTAAGTCGTTGTTGTTCTGCACTCGGCCTAGGATGGAAAAATCCTTGCTGTCAATATAAGTTTTACATAATTTTGAATGATCTCGTATATTTGATTGCTCAGGATTAGATAACCTGCTACCTGTTCTATGACTTATGCCCCTGTGGGAATCTATGCGGACCTTCAACAGCCTCCTCGTGCATCCCACATATGTATATCCGGTGATCACATCCCGGGTAAGTATACTTGTAAACAACGCTGGACGAAAGCAGAGGACTGAGCCGGTCTTTGACTCTGAACAGAGACCCTACTGTTGAGGATTTTCAGGATGATTTTCAGATTTAAAGCTGAAACTCTTTTTGAATAATGGCTGTGCATTTTCTACTAAAGTA
>NW_027100725.1:1004980-1182480 GCF_040412425.1 Macrobrachium rosenbergii
TTTTCATTTTTAGATAATTTTATATAATAATCGTTTTTAGTTGATTCTATGATTACCAAAATATGGGAAATTATTAATTATTTCATTTTCATTAGTTTTGTATGTCATATTCAAATGGTTTTCCCAGAATAAAACCGAAATAACATCATGTCGGACGAAACAATAAAAAACAGAGGCGAAATTATTTGAAAAGAAATGTATTACACTTCTATAAGGCATATAGTTAGTACAATATTGTAAACAAATACTTAGAACCTATACCGCATAAATCATGATGGCTTTCATTTGTGTCTACAAGGTTTTAAAACCTTTTTTTAACAAGAATCATGAAAATCAACAGACTGTTTGATCAAGCGGGTGCAATCAGATTACTCCGAGAAGACTAAGCGCTCATGCAGATATCTTGCGTGACAGAGTCAGATGTGGGTCTTTTCTTAAACTGTTTCTGTCGTCTTTTCTCCGCGCTGTTTCATATATCGTCTATGCAGATAAAGAAACTGTAGTGCTGATTGAGATAAATTAATTTATTCGTGTATGTTGTAGTGCAGCAGATTGCTGTAAAAAATCGTTCAGATAGTGAAACAAGCATGAAATTTGCTTTCAAACATTCCTAAAGACTACGCTCTCTTAGAAAAGGGCGGCCACCTGAAAATCAAGATGGCGGCTATTTTTCAAAATGGCCGCCATCTGTATTAGTCACTGGTTTGGGAGCATCTGTTAAAGGATGGAATATGTGATTTTTTTAAACCTCGACTTTTAGGTTATAAAAATGTTCCATACCACATTTGTGAAAACCCTTACTAAATGGTGTAACCAAGATGGCGTACAAAATGGTTGCCATAAAGTTTTTTTCTATCCACAGCCTTCTTGAACATAGAGACCAACTATTTTTATTTAATGGTATATTCATGTGATCAGACAGTTTAACTAATATGCTATTTTCAACTGAAATAGTAATGGTATCGTCACATAACATTAATAATATAAGACTGTAACCATAAAAAGAAAAGAGAAATATGGACTAAAGCATAGCCAATCTATGCTTATAGGTCTCTCAACGCCTACCTTTGAAAAATTCGAGGATAAGAAAATTTAGGCATAGCATGACACGTTGGATGCTCAATGAATTATCTACTGAAGAGGGAGCGTATTTATCTAGACTTCACATTTGCAGAGTGCACAGGCTGTGCAGGGAAGACCCAACAGCACTTGCCTTTCCCAAACAGCCTGCCTTTGCATCCACATTTGGTAGCTGTTGGCAACTCTTAGCTAGGGCAGAGTTGGTTGTCAGAGGACTTGCCATGCTTCACCCAGACTTTTGCCATCCCCACTCCCAGCAGGGTTCACAACATGGCTGACACTGGTGGCCTGCCCCCCTGACAGCCTGATGCGCCTTGCGGCAA
This sequence comes from Macrobrachium rosenbergii, assembly GCF_040412425.1. Taxonomy (NCBI): domain Eukaryota; kingdom Metazoa; phylum Arthropoda; class Malacostraca; order Decapoda; family Palaemonidae; genus Macrobrachium; species Macrobrachium rosenbergii. The sequence goes on from NW_027100725.1 coordinate 1,006,384, forward strand.
TTGTGTTGGAGAGAGCTCCTGGTTGGTGGGACCAGCTCCATATGCCCTTTGTTTTCTGGCAAACATATCAAGTCTAGCCTCATCACAGTGCCAGCAGTGCTGGATCTTTCATACATAAAGTATGACAAACCTCTCCAGGACCTTCAGGTCACTCTCTTCCACTCTGAGGTAGTGACTCCAGTTTGGAGAACACAGTGGAGGGCCTCTGGAAGGGTGTTCCATGTGTGGTGGTCTTCTTGCCTTGCTCCGGAGAATGACGCTGTCACAGCCTGTGAACGCATGGAAGAAGAGCATGCCTTCACCTTCTCCTGGCCCAGAGAGTTGCTGGGTCATGCACAGCAATGCGTGCCAGGCTCAGCGTGGCCAAACTCACCACCCATGGCTTCTCTAGCCCTAGATTGTGGAGAGTGGAAGAAAGCACTGACTGCAACGACAAGAACATCATGTCCATTTGCTTGCCGTGATGGTCTTGGCTCCATGTTCTGTAGCATATTTTGGCATGGAGAAAGATGCAGGTGTCAACCTCTGTGAGCTTTTCCAGTCCCTGAAGACTAGCTCATGAGTGCTGAGGACAGAACACTTTCGTGGCAATGACAGCATTTGTGGCAGACATCTGGGCAGCTTTGTCTGCCAGGAACTGGAGTACTCTGTCTTGTTGGCATCGTGTCTTAGGAAATTGCGCCAGTTGGATGCGGTGTGTTCTTGTCTGTCACGCACGCCTTCCTCCTTGACCACGTTTAGACCTGGTCTCAGCTTTGAGGCTGGATGTATTGTATACCACATCAAATACAAGATGTGATGATGTGTACTTGCTGCTATAGGATTGTATCACAGGCAAGAAGTCATAAGTGCACTTAGCCCTCAAAGGTCTTTCCTTTCTTTGGTGGCAGGCATGGACCAAGCTGATCCATCTACTAATGAGGACATCAGTCTTTGGATTGCATACTTCCTAATTAATAACATGACTCTCTCCAGTTCAAAGGTCAGCTGGTTCTGACATGTGTACATTCTACCCTCACTAAGGAAGCTAGAATGTTTGATTCTCGTGGAAATTCTGCAGATCCACATTCTGACTCCTGACAGGATATAAGTAGCTTTGAGAAAAGCTGGCAATCCTCAACTAAGTTTCTGCTTTGACTGTTCTAGGGCAGCTAGCATGCTAGAAATTGATTCTGTTCTTCTTTATCTGACTCATAGAAGGAGACTGCATTGTTGCCAAAGAAGTCTAGAAAACTTCTGAAATTTAGTGCAGCCTCTGTCAAAGGGTGTCTGTAGAAGTTCTGCTGAGCTGGGGTGGGCAATGTCTTTGTTGTCAATGGAATGCAGATCACAGCTCTCTTCTGAAAAGGACTTCCCAAGTGTTGCAAAGCCAATGACAACAGCTTGCTGACTCTCTCCAGAATGTCTTCTGCGCATGAGGTGTTTGTTCATGTGGTGTGTTGTCTGCTCATTGGGCTCCTTACTTTGAACCTCTGTTTCGTATCTGAACTCAGCGGATGATCTCTGGGCAGCCACCGGCATCCATCTTCTGAGTGCTGACGGATCTTGGTTACTCGGGGTTGTTAAGCCAACATTGGTGACACATTTGGCCGTTTTATGTCAGGTGATGGTCAGACAGTCAATATTCCCAAGACTTGGTTTCTGCCATAGCATATAAAACATGCAATCCCCAGATTTAGAATTCAAATCCCATACTCTGAATACTCATTCCAGCTTCCTTTCCTCTTTTTTTTTTTTTTTTACTTTTTTGGATCTTTTAAACCGTATTGGTTTGTATTATTTACTTGATATCCTACTTTGTATGTATTATTTATCTAAATCTGTCCATCTACTTATTGGGAATGTTATTTTGCTTATTCAAATTGTTAATTTTTTATATTCATCTATCAACTTATTGTGAAATTTTTATTTTGCATGGAGATGCATTAGCTAAAAATTTACATTGTTGAAATAGATTTTCCTGCTCGTTTCCCCAAAAGATCAGGTTACGAAAATCAAATACTACTGCCTTTTGTTACGTTATAAAAATCGAAAACCAATATTTAGATACAAATGAAAGACTCGTGGGCGTAGATAAGACGTGGGCTGATCTTTTTAACAAAGGAACTATTGTATAGTTCATGAAATATAACAAGCTTCATTTGATCAAATTTGATCTCTCTCTCTCTCTCTCTCTCTCTCTCTCTCTATATATATATATATATATATATATATATATATGGATGTTTGTATGTATGAATGTATGCATATATGTATGTATGTGTGTGTGCGAGTGTGTGTGTGTGTGTGTGTGTGTGTATGTTCCAGCATAACTCTGAAACACATTGCACAATTACAGTTAAACTTGGTATGCATCCTTCTTCTTCTTTTAATGTGCTTGTTTTCCCATTTGTATGGGGTAAGCACGATGCCTTCTTTTGAAGGACTTTGATTTGGCTTTGGGGTAGACTGTAGTCTTGATCGGCTGCCTTGCCTGTCATTGCTTAGACCCCAGTAGCGCATGTACATGTATTGTACCAGTCACCAGCGCCCTTTCTCCCAGCAGCGAGGAGCCATTGCGTGGTTTAGGTCAACAGTCGAGATATGTGAGGTGTGGTATGCATATGACTTACTATCTGAAACAAACACTGTGGGGGCAAGACATCTCTAGCACCAAAGGGTATGGCGGTGGGAAGGGCTTCCATAAAACGGGGATGGTTCTGCCCATAGACTTAGTAACTAAATAAACTCTGCAAATTTATCATACCTCATTTCGGTATACATATGACTTACTATCTGGAAAAGAATACTAGGGAGTAAGACATTACTGGTACCAAAAGGGTGGGAAGGGGTAACGTAAAAATAATTGAAAATGACAGATATTAGTGTCTAATATAGTTTTCGAGGTCGCTGAGATGAATGGTGACCTGCCGATGCCTTTGAGTCCAAGTTCAGCCATGATAGGAAGGTGGGGTGATCAGGGGTGAAAAATAAAATGTCAAATTATCTTAACAGGAGAGAGAGGAGAGAGACAGAGAGAGGTTAGGGGTTTTAGGGAGGAGGAGAAGAGAGAGTTCATTGGTTCTCATTCAGAGTTTCCCCTAGCAGTGTCAGGTTGGTTAGTTATTTATATGTATTTGTGTATATATATATATATATATATATATATATATATATATATATATATATATATATATATATGAATATAAGAAGGCCCATAAAATACTATTAAACGTTGAAAGAGATATAGAGAGAGGCACTTGCTTCTGTGCCTTTGTTCACTAGTAGAATATTTACAGATGAAATGTTACAAGGGTATATATACAAAACATAAAGGTGGCCTTAAGATCAGGTATGAAAGGTGACCGATTCCTAAAAAGAGAATGACCAATTCTCTAGTGGTTTTTGGCCTCATTAGCTCCCGTTTGGCGACAGATCTGAAGGTCGCATTTCTTGGGTCATCTTCTTCAGGAAGGGTCTGAGGATTAGGCGTCGATGTTGTCCGATTTCCAGGGTTAAAAATCTGACAGGTTCAATTGTTGGTTTGATTGATGATAGCAGATTCCAGCATCTTTCTTTTGTACGGACAGCTACTTTTGAAAACCAACTCCGCCCCACTCCAGTTTATGACATGTCCTGTATTTCTGATATGTCGGAAAATCCCAGAAAAGGGTGTAACGAATACTGATCTTTTGTATTTCTGTTATTCTTTGAAGAGGATCTACCTGTCTAAGGCCTACGTAAATGTCATACATTACAATTGCTACACGGTATCTTGAGAAACTCCGGCTTCTTCCCCTTTGTTATTTAAGTATACGTTGATGAAGAACAAACCGATGGATTTGGGATAATGGAAAATGGAGGGATTGTTAGACCTGAGGTTGTTGGGTTTTTTGGATGTTTTAGTAATTCAGGGAAGCTTTTATTTTGTTGTTGAAATGGATTTGAGAACTTTGTGAGTGGGACCTCTATAGTATATTTTATTCTACCAGTGTTTAGGGCACAGCAGCAAGTCCGAAATATATGGTTTCAACGTTTAAATAGTTTTTATGGGCCTTCTTATATTCATATTACACTGTAGTATTAATGAAAAGATATTCATATATATACATATATTTTGTATATGATAATATATATATATATAGATATATATATATATATATATTACATACATACATACATACATACATACATAACATAAGTAATATATTACACACAGGTCAAAATATTTACATACATACATACATACATACATACATATTATATTACACACAGGTGGAAAGAATAGAGAGAGAAAGAGAGTAAAGAGAGAGAGAGATCCTTCAGAGAGAGAGAGAGAAGATGCCATACAAGAAGCTTTGATGAATGTAACATATTTTACAAATAACTGAAAGCAGAGAAAGAAATTACAGTAACACAGAGACAGAATGGAAGATCCAAATAAAAAGATGTTCTCTGATAGTGACTGCGTTGGTAGTTGGATGAGCATTTGGGAAACACAGAGATGGTGTGGAATGACGCAAGAGCGGAATGTGTTAGGGCACGTTCGAGAATGTTTTGAAAGGGACAAGGTTAAAAATTAAAAGACAATGTAGAGTTGATCTGAACTTTATTTTATAAAGATAGTGATTAATATAATATGGTCAAAGTGTGGCTGGGTTTCTAACCAGTGTTTATGATTAATGTCTGAATATCGGAATGTTCCCAGAAAAAGGTGAAAGGAATATTGGTCTTTGCCAGAGATAGAGGTGATAGAGGAGGCTGTAAGGATTGGATATAGGCATAATATTTCTCAGCTTGGCAGTGAACGTTGAGATAGTAAGACAAATTACAGGTGACAGAAGGATTGACAAGAACAAACCAATTTGGGTGTGAATCAAGTGTATATTTAATTAAACAGGTATCTGGGAAGTTTGTAATTTTAGGGAGGAGCTTTACTTGGCACACATGGATGCAGAGAAGCTAATGATAAAATGAATATTTTTTCATAGAAGCACTGTGTGTGTTTAGTGCAAGGAGAGTCCTAAAACACAGCAATGTTTAGTCTTCTTGGTTTTCAGTGTCCTTGTGGATGAGGTGATGTGAAAGGTAGGAGAAATGAAGTTCAAGAGAGGTGTCGCTTTATTTTGATCTTTGTATATGATAATGTACTATAATGGTATAGGCATGGTCTTATAAAGGTACAATGATGTACTGGGACTTTCATCAAAATATTTAATACATAATATTGTTCAAAATGAGATTACTTAGAAAAAACTAAAGATTAAAGAAAATTAATTAAAATACAATAAATGTTTGATTATCCTTCAGTGGTGAGTGAGAAATCCAAAGTTTTTTTAAGAAAATGAGTGTAACATTTTGCAAAATATCAAATCACCCCATATATAGTTTATATATATATATATCAAATATATATATACAGATATATAAATATATACAAATATAAATAAATTATATATATATACGTCATATATATATATATATATATATATATATATATATATATATATATATATATATATATATATATATATGTGAATGTATATATATATATATATATATATATGTTATATATATATATATATATATATATATATATATATATATACCAAATATATATAAAAGATCATTCTAAACAATCAGATGCCCTTTATTGCATGCTTCTTGTAAATTATTTTATGAGATTTCACCAGTTATTTTCATGATGAAAATGTTGGGTTGCTTGCTAGATAGTGTTTTAAGTTAAGGAGCAGTCATTAGTATGTGCAAACGTCTTCAAAGTATCGTAACATATATTATCTTATTCAGATTATGCGTAAATTCTTTGGAACATCTTTTTTTTTAAGGGATTTTTCGGGATGTCACGATGTTACGTGTTATTTTAAGTGTAAAGGAAAAAATGGAGAAATGTAGCATTTACAACTGAATATGAACCGAATTTTTTCTATGAAGGACAGTAAACAGATTACTGGTGTTGACAGTGAAAAATACATGCAGTGTTTATAAGAAAATGAAGTGTTGATTCTAAAAAACCATGTCAAAGGCTCTTGATAACATTAATATCTGCACAACTCTGCCGAGATGAAAATTACAATAAAGCCTTTCCGGACAACACCAAAAAAGGGTCACTGAACTCCAACAGGGTGAAGGGAACTCTTCAAAGAGATCAAAGATACCTTGTAAATTCCCCAAGCCCACAAGACCTTTCCGAAGTCTAACAAAGCAAGATGTTTTTCACAACTTCAATTTCAGACTGTATCAGACTGCTTGAGCGTCACTAATATTTAATGGGAAGCCCTCCGGGGAAGTTAATTTCCGGTCGTTTCTGCAGTGAAACGGCCGTTTCCGATGCCTTTATGGGATGAAAGTTTCAAAGTCTAATAAATCTCACATAACGTGTCGTTGGCTGGAATTGCAATGCTTCCAGAACTAGGGACGATCATGTTTTTACTTTATTTGTAATTTATATCGAACCTAAATAACTGCAATATGACGAGGTGATGTATGTAATTTAGAGTAACAGAATTACAATGAAGTAAGAGGAAAATATATTAAGATGTATGCAGCACGATAGACCTGACCGTGTAATGAAGTGCACATTTAAAAATTTTATTACCTGTTATTTTTTTTTCACTATTGTTATGTAGGCCATACCCGAAATTAAAAAGAAAAAAAATTTGGTAAGAGCTAGAGAATGATGATAATGCCAACGTATATAGCAGTGAATGTTTGTTTGCAGTTATATTCATTTATTTATTTCAGTTTCTATATCCTTGCCCGCATATCTTAAAGGATTCCGAAAATCAATAAAGCAAAAAACTATTCCTGATTTATAAAAAAAGGAAAGGTAAATTTTTACGCAAATCCATAACAGATCAATTGAAAATTAGTATGAGAATCTCAGTCAGTCTTTTAATTTGACTAGATTGGCGAGGTTCTATAAGTTGAGAAGTGACTGACATTGTCTGATTTTCGTATGTCCAACACATTTTGTGTTTCAAAACTAGAAATTTTGGCCTGAAACATGTCGAAGATTATTTTGTTTTTACAACAAGTATTTGGACGGTAATTATATTGTTATATTTCATTAAGTTATCTGCTTAAATCTATACAAATACGCTCAAAGACCCACTTTTGCTTGGGTATTTAAATATTCATTCATTAAGCTTTTTCAGGTTCTCTTTCTATCAGCCTTTATTTTATAAACAATAAATGAAACACACACACATATATATATATATATATATATATATATATATATATATATATACATCTATTATATAAAAATGAATGTTTGTTTATTTGTTTGGATGCTATAGAAATCCAAACCGCTTGACAAACCCAGACAAAATTTTGCACACGGCTTCTGTGTCACCGCAGAAAGGTTTATAACTCAAAATCAAACCCCCTCCCCGCGATAGACACACAAGCACAGACAAAACAAATGAAATTTCCGTTTGTACGTCACCTTTTCCTTCAGTGCTGTATTCAGACTAGTAAATAACCGTTTGCCTTACATTCCACGCAAAGTGAATGTTTTTGTTTATGATACCTTACTGCGTTATTACCATGGGTACGAATTGACCGCTAGATACTCACCAAACCTTGCTTTGTTCGGGTTGATATAGTTGCCATAAGGGCATGCATACGGTCATTTTTTTACGTAATTCCGTGTAACCTTTACTAAATCCTACGTTCATAAATTTGAGGTCATTGTAAAGTTAAGGAGTTGTAATTTATTATGCTATGTTAAAAACATTCTTGAAGTCAGCCCTATTGGAAAATGTTTTGCAACTATTTTTTTTATTAATTCACCCAAAATCGCTCAACAGAAATACCTAACTTTTTTTCAGCACAAAAATAAAAATAAATTGCCTTTCTTTTGATATATAATTCATTACTATTTGTGTTAGGTGTAATACGACAAAGGGCAGTGAAACAAAGACAAAATGTACAGACGAGTTGTAGGTTATCGGTAAGTGAAACCTGTTGGTTACTATTTTTCCAAAAATCACCAAAAATAGGTAGATTAAAATGTCTGATTTTAGTTTGCTGAAAAGAAAACTATTCTGAAAAGCGTTGTCTGTCCGTCCTCACTTTTTCTATCCTCCCTCAGATCTTAAAAACTACTGAGACTAGAGGGCTGCAAATTGCTATTTTGATCATCCACCCTCCAATCATCAAACATACCAAATTGCAGCCCTCTATTATGTTCCTCAGTAGTTTTTATTTTATTTAAGGTTAAAGCTAGCCATAGTCGTGCTTCTGGCAACGATTTATCAATCAGGCCAGCACCGGGCAGTGGTTAAAGTTTCATGGGCCGCGGTTCATACAGCATTATACTGAGACCACCAATATATAGGTATATTTTCGGTGGCCTTGATTATAGCAAAATCCATGGCCCTTTGCAGGTAAGCCCCGCCCACTGCACGCCAGGGATTGGCTAACCCTCGAAAGGGGAATGACGTCACACTAGTTAACATTCCAAATGATTGCCAGTACGGATTTGACTCCGTTCGGTCATGTGGAGCTCCGCCCACGAACGATGACACCACAGATTTGGTTCCCGGAATTGTGAAGTATACAGTAGTTTGATATCCCCGATAAAAGATTTACTAAGTTCTATAATATTACGAAGATCTTGGATCATTCTGTCTGTCATCTTTTTTTTTTTTTTTATCCTTTGCAACCAGAATACATTGAGCATCTTGCTTTCTTTCTTTTTTAAATTGGTGTTGGCCAACAATCTTCCGATCCTGCATGTCAAATGTTAATATCATTGTGAGGTTATTCTTACATATCAAACTCTTATCTTGTGAAGCAAGGACAGCGCATAGACTCTACACATCAATTTCTTATGGCAAATAGTTTTCCTCCCGTATCTTTTGGAACTAAAAGTAGCTTTTAATGAATATAGTAGCTCTGACTCCACGATATATAATGTATAAGTCTTTTGGCCCTTTGGGCGTTTCTGTAAGTCAATAATTACTGAAATAGATGCATCGTTTTGGTCACCCACATTCAACTCACCAACTCGGGCCAAAATATATCAAATAACATCGATTTAACTCGACGAATTTGGGTCTTATTTATACTCACAGACTAACATTTTTCTTACAGATATATAAAATGTACAGACCAATATGAAACATGAATATTATTTGAAAACATACATATATATATATATATATATATATATATATATATATATATATATATATATATATATATATATATATATATATATATATATATCCAATATATATATATATATATATATATATATATATATAATGATTAAAAAGCCACAATAATATAATTGATAAATTGTATATTTTAAGACATAAAAATATGCAAGAAAGGGGATAAAAATTGAGGAGTTTCGACCGTTTGCGCAACGGTCCTCTTCAGCCAACTGAATCAAAATACTAGTTTTTCTTATTAAAGACACGTTTAAAAGAATTTTGGTGATAGTCGATCCAAGAAAACATCGAACTCTCTTTCAGTGTGGACTAGGCTGGTTATGTAATGGCAGTTTCGCCGACATCTGTGGGCCAACCGTCGTGATCTTCTTAATGGCTGTCGTTCGAGCGTACGGTGTTCATCACGGGTGACTGGGTGGTTCAACAAATAGAGAACGACTTTCAGCATCGGTGCCTGTTGTTTCTGCGACAAATGCCACTTCGACAACCTGTGCGGGGAGAGATGAGGAAGACAACATGAAAGAGAGTTCGATGTTTTCTTGGATCGACTATCACCAAAATTCTTTTAAACGTGTCTTTTTAATAAGAAAACTAGTATTTTGATTCAGTTGCTGAAGAGGACTGTTACAGCAAACGGTCGAAAGCTTTCATTTCCGTTTTTATCCCCTTTTGATTGCATATTTTTATGTCTTAAAATATACAATTTATCAATTATATTATTGTGGTTTTTTAATCATTATTTTCGATCACAATATAGTGATGCTCTACAGTATATATATATATATATATATATATATATATATATATATATATATATATATATATATATATGTGTCTTGTGTGTGTGTGTGTGTATATATATATAGATCATATATATTATATATATACACATGTATACAAGGTATATATTCCATATATATATATATATATATATATATATATATATATATATATATGTGTGTCCAACATGTGTTATATATATATATATATATACATATATATATATTGTTTTGGGTTTTTAAGAAAATAATATCGTCATAACGTTTGGCGTAAAAATGTCCAAAATGCTACATTTTCTACTGACGTCTGTCGGTGACATGAAATATACTTTCTTCATCCTCATAAAAGCTGATCATTGTATGCATATGTGTATGTTCACTAAAGACGGGCTTATAACAAACAGCCTATTTTTAGATGTTTATTTTCATAAATGGAGAGGAAATACCCGCAGTGAAGTAAGAAGACAATTTCATACCTCCTGCAAAGTGGTTGTTTTGATTCAGTTGTTTGTACATTTTCATTCTTCTTCTTTTTATGCAATGAAAGTATAGCTTTGGGCCTTACCTTTTGCGAGGAGAGACAGAAATGTCATCTTTTGCGAAAAGAGGCTCTGTTAAGTGGGAGGGCTGCTAAGCCTTGCCGGAGTTTGGTTCTCTCCAAATGTTACTCTACCAAAGGTTTTTACTATATAGGAACAATGTTGATTTGTAATTTGACCTCTGTTTCACTTGATAACCAGTTCAGTAGGATTATTCCAGTATCATATAATTTAAGAAATTTCGCGGATTTGTTTAAAAAAAAACTTTGTTTTATGAAACAAATGCAGTACACTGTTTATTCGGATTACTCATCATATTTAGACTTGTTAACCGCTAACACATCTGTGCTTTAAGCTTTTCTGGTGAAAAGGTATGTGGAAATTATTAACCCGTCGATGTCATCCGATTTCCAATGTCCTGACAAGTTCATATTGTTGGTTTGGTTAATGATAGCAGAATCCAGCATCTTTCTTTTGTATGGACAGCTACTTTTGAAAACCAACTCTGCCCAGGCCCAGTTCATGGTATAGCCTTTATCCCTGGTATATAGAAAAATCCCCGAACTCTCTGAAGCATAGCATACCATACTGATCTTTTGTGCTCTGTTAATCTTTGTGAGTGAGATCTACCCGTCTCCCCCACATAAATCTCATTACAATTGCTGTACGAAATCTAGTAAACTCCGGCTTCTTCCCCATTTTTATTCAAGTATACGTTAATGAGCTAGCTCCCAATGGATTTGGGATGATGGAAAATAACAGGATTGTTAGACCTGAGTTGTTCTGTGGCTTTTTGGATGTGTCCGCTGTATTGGAGCTTTATTTTGTTGTTAAAATCTATTTGTCTGTTGTGAGTGGGACCTCTGTAGTATATTTTATTCACTTTGTTAATAGCCTTCTCGATACTGTGTGGTGGATAGAGCAGTTGCGTTAGGTGTTGGCGGATTGTGTTGAATTCTTTATCTAGATACCCATATGAACATATCCTAAGTCCTCTGAGGAATAAGTCGCACCCTACCATGATCTTTACGGAGACACCGTGGTAGCTCAAGAAATGAATATAGGAAACAGCGAAGGTGGGTTTCCTATATACTGTGAAAGCATATCTGTTCTGTTCTCTTATGATCATTACATCTAGGAACATTAATTTTTCGTCCTTTTCCCATTCTGTTTTGAATTTTATGGTCGAAACTAGCAAGTTTAGTCTATTAAATAATTCATTAAAGTCTCCTCAGCTATTGTCCCAGAAAGTAAAAATAACATCTACATATCTAAGCCAGGACATATTAAGGGGTTTGATAGACGATAAAATTTCTCTTTTGAAATATTCCATGTACAATATGAACTTGTCAGGACATTGGAAATCGGATGACATCGACGGGGTAATCCTCAGGCCTCTTCTCAAGCAGGTGTTCCAGGAAATACGACTACCAGACACATCGCCAGACGGGAGTTAATGAGGCCAAAAACCAATAGGGAATTGTTTATTTTCCCTCCTTCTTGGGAAACGGTCACCTGCATACCATCGAAAACTTAATGTCACACCTAAATATGCTTTGTATATATACTCTTGTATATATACAAAGTATATATACAAGAGTATATATACTTCGTATATATACTCGAAGGATATAGTTGCAACGTTCAAATAGTGTTTTATTGGCCTTTTTATCTTCATATCATATCATATTGAAACTACAAGTTTTAGGCAAACAGCAGTGGCTAGTGAAAATGTAATTTATTTTCTTACACAGTTAGGTATGATGTTCTTATACCATGCGTGGCGCCTTATTATTAGTTTCTCTTTTATAATGTCGACGCATATACCACCTCACATTTTTTCATAACAGTCACAAATTTTCCAAACTGATCATTTGTATTATATTACAAGGAGTTGTCGGAGGTGATTTGTTTCTGATTATACTAAAAATGAGTTTCTCTAATTTGTTATCTCCATTTAAGAACATTCGGTTCGATGAATATTTTATCAAGAAAAGGTTCGTATTAAAGATTATAATAATAATAATAATAATAATAATAATAATAATAATAATAATAATAATAATAATAATAATAATAATATTTTTAATAATAATAATAATGGTGGAAAAATCAACATGGATTGAAGTATAAATATTTTTTCAAATATATATATATATATATATATATATATATATATATATATATATATATATATATATATATATATATGAAATATATATTTGCTCTTACGTCAAATTTGGGCTTTTCACCATTTAATGACTCATATGATAGTGAGATTTTTATTTTTAATAATAATAATAATTATCATCATCATCATCATCTTTCACGTTGAATTATTAACAAAACAAATTGAAAAAAACGGGTGAACAAATTATTTAAATTCATCATTATTTTTAGGTGACACTAGAAGTCATTGACTCTGCAGTTATTACATAATCTACAGAATTTTGGCACCATCTGGAAGCTGGGAATGTAAATGATATAACATTTCTAATGATATAAATATGTTTAATAAATGTCAAGGCATAGCCTTAGTGGAACAACAGATACCAGTGACCTTTCATATTCTTCCCACGATTGACAACACCAGAGCGTGAAACAGAATCCTCACTGCCAAGCAGTATTTCAATTGGGCCTGTGAAAAGCATGGCTCATATACCATGTGTTTTATTTTAGTCTTTCCTGAAATGTATACATTGGAAGTTTCAAAAAGAAAGAAAAATAAATATAAACTTTTTATCAGTCTGTCGACATACGATTTATCTTATATCAGTAAAATACGATTTTATCTTTTTGAGAAATAGGCACTAGGTGACAAAACTTTAGAGGGAAAAAGATGACATTATTTACTTTTCCAGGGATTTTACATAAATAATTTTATTTTTCTTGGAACTTAAATTTATGATTTAACTATTTCATAAAAATCTATGGATTAATCCTTATGAAAATAATCTTAAATTCCTTTTAATATTTTTTGCCTGAAAATAGACAGGTTCCTTTAAGTAAAAATTTTTGTGTACAAAATATCTGTAGATTACAGAATAATTACTATTTCTTCCTTTTTCAAAGAAAAAAAAATATTACGTCTCCCAAAATAGTCCCTGAATATATATTGTTTACGTGTAAAGAGATACATAACGAATACCTACCGTTTACCTATATGAAAGCGTGTACATAAATAAATAGATGTATTATGCCAGCTTGATAATGTGAAGAAGTTCGAGAGAGCAGAGAGAGAATGCGAACCCATTTCTTCCTCCCATAAATATTTCATACCTGGGAAGAAGAAGAAATGTCATCCGGGAATGTATTCACGTCACTGTACTGACTTCCTGTTTCCTTTCTTTGATGCTTTATCTGTGTAGAAATAACACGAGAACATTAAGCTAAGATTGTAGTAGTTAGGGTCAGGGTAAACGGCCTAATGTTTAGAAAAAGAAAATGTCTATGCCTGAGATGAGATAAAATTAAAGAAAATAATAACACAACTGATTTCAGCAGTTTTCAATTATTAATGAGCGTCTAGCGTAACAATTCTCTTGAAAAATAGTAAAATATTTCATAATTTATGTATCGCTTATATCATTTCCTAAGAGAGTTCCGAAGGTTCTGTATTATGATTCATTCTTCCGTACGTCTGGGAGTCAAAGGGGTCTAAGTCTGGTTAGTTTTAAGGTACAAAAAGGCTGTAAAGTTTATTAATGCCTTCTCACATAAGTAACAAAATCACCAGCATGAAAGCCTTTAGGTTTTGCTAAGTTATTTTTTTTCTTATGTTGCAGAATATGTTAAATTCCAGTTTATTTGCGTCGGTGAGATCTGATTAAGAAAACACAAGACAGTGGTGATGTTTACGTGCCTTTGATTGTAAATTAAACAGTTATGTCATGATATCCTGACCAAATATAACTGCCTGCATGTGCCAGTGAGTGTACACAGTGTGTCCATTGTTATTAAGTATAGACAAAGGATGGCGAATGTACAGCAAGAATTATTGCCCAGCCTTTATTTTAAAGCGCTCACCAGGGCTCATGCCAGCGAAAGAATATCAGCTTCCAAGGAAGACAACTGTAGAGTCCCTGTACTTCCTCTATCTAATTAATGAGGCTAACTAAAAAGTACAGCATCCATCCACTCCTTTGCCTCTCCTCTACGTAAACGCAGACCACAGGCTGTCAAACTCACGTCCTTTAAAGAGGTTCCTATCGCACTGGCCCAGATAATACGTATTAAAGCGGAGTATCACAGTTGAGTTACGCTTTAGCAAAGAAATGAAGAGGAATTATTGTTCAAATGTATGTATGTATGTAGGTATGTATTTAACTCGAAATAATTCATCAGTGTTCATAAAAAAAGTGCGCAGTATGTGTGCATTTGCCTCCATCTATATATCATTTTTTTTATATATAATAGGTATGGTAACTTATACTCGTATACTACGTATATTCCAAGATTGCATTCAAGTAGAATTTGGCATTAACAATCTCCTTTTATGCTTATGCATTAATATTTCTTATGCATAAACATACACATATATGCACATATAATTTGCACGGTCTTGCGTAACTGCGTCGATTTGTAAAAATGCGTAGCCTATATTGGGGGTAAATATCAGTTAGATAATCTTAGAGGTAATTAATACAACATAGCAGTGCTAAAGTGTACCTCTCTCTCTCTCTCTCTCTCTCTCTCTCTCTCTCTCTCTCTCTCTCTATATATATATATATATATATATATATATATATATATATATATATATATACATATACATACATACATATATATATATATATATATATATATATATATATATATATATATATATATATATATATATACATATACATATATATATATATATATATATATATATATATATATATATATATATAAATATATAGTGTATATATATAGTATATATATATATATATAATATATATATATATATATATATATATATATATATATATATATATATATATATAATATATATATATATATATATATATATATATATATATATATATATATATATATATATATATATATATACTGTATACTCACTGAATTTTAGCTTCCTGAAAGAACAATTTGAAATGATTCATCATCTACTGATAGACTTTACACCAAAGTTAATTTCCTCTTTTTCCTCATTCTTCTAAATGAGTTTCCCTGCTCTCACCCATCTTGATGAATTATTCTTTTATACTTCATTTGAGTTTAAGCTCCATTATACAATTATCATATCTTAAAAGCAAGCAAAAAAAAAACTGACCTAAACATGTGACACAAAGAAACAGAAAACATTTCTTTCAGCGGAAAATGCACTCCCACATTCAACTTTCGCTCGTAGCTTAGTCAACATGCAATCACGCCCTCCCGGCTTTTGATATGGTCTAATGTTCAGCTGGACATCATATGCGAATAAAAGGCGCAGAGACCCAAATGCAGAACGGAAAAGAAAGCAACAGGTGTAAACAACAAAGTTTTATGTGATTCAGTTGCTATTCTGTAACCTAGACTTTTTGTTGGAGGTGGAAAAAAAAATAGATTACTTGCATTTCCACTCTCCTCTGTGTCGAATTGTACACGACAGGTCAGCTGGGCTCTTGCTAAAACCTTTGAGAGTCGGAATATACCGGACTTCCTTGTATGTGAACTAAGAGACGGGACGCTGGAGACGAGTGGAGATTTGTGAAAGTGAAAGCATAGAAAGGACTTGGGAGGCGGATTTCATAGTCACTTTGAGTGGCAGGGCATCAGAGAAATTGATGATGATGATGAATTTTATTGCCAATATAAAATTCAGTACAATTTTATATTTCTCGATGTTACCTATTTTGGATGTGGTTTTCCCCAAATTACTAATTGGTGAGATTCCAGGTTATTACTGATAGTTCCAGAATTCCAGAAAATCCTGTCTACGATCCCAGTACCATATATTTACAGCCACAGTTGGAATTCCTCATAATAATAATAATAATAATAATAATAATAATAATAATAATAATAATAATAATAATAATAATAATTATTATTATTATTATTATTATTATTATTATTATTATATTATAAAAATACTCATAGTAGCATGAGTCTTAAAATGGAGAAGCAATCCACGGTTATGTATATGTACATATATTTAAAGATAAATCAATATAGAGAGCTTTCGGGAACTTGTTCGGTTCCCCTTTTCAATCTGAGGCGTTGATGTAGCCCTCCAACCAAGTAAACATAAAAGGACTCAAAACAAGCGAAGTTGTTTATAAACTATGGAACCGGTCGTCAAGCATAGATCAGACAATGCCGTCGTTTTCTGATGAAAGTCCTGCTAGTCGTCTGGAACGTCTAATTGGTCCTTGCTCGATGCGGTCGTTTTGCTGGTCATCAACTGCATGGGAGGCGCCTGCAACATCGGTTGCTGGAAGTAACTGAGTTACCTGAACGGGAGAAAGAGAGGCAACCGCAGCATCAGATGTGGCTAACGAGACAACACTGTCATAATGGGCTTTATTCTTAAAACCTTTAATGTACTTCCTGGGAATGAGGTTGTTGGTGAATTTATCTTCCTGTGTAAAAGATTTATTGCCTTCCATAGATAAACCACTATTTATCGCCGCACCCTCCACTAGTCTTCTTATGCCTACATTACTGCTAAAAATCACTTTGGATTCTGCCCAATTTATGCGGTGGTCGAGTTTAAGACTGTGACTAACAACACATTGTTCTCTGCATGTAACTTGTATACTCTTTTGTGTTCCCCGATTCTTGTGAGCAACCCTCTACCACTTTCCCCAAAATATTTAGAGCCATATTTTGTACAGGGAATTTCATAAACACCAATATGTTTATTGTTGTGATTCTGTGTACTGTTGTTGTGTAAAAGAAGTCTTTTAATGGTGTTATTATAATTATAGCCTATATTTATTTTATCATTATGATTTTTGTTTACAGTTTTCCTGATTCTGTTCAAGTGTGGATTAAAAGGGAGTGCAAGACAATTCATAAATTTCTTTTTGTCATGTTCTTTTGAGGAACCTATATAAAATATCCTTCAAGCTTTTTTAAAAGCATTATTAATAAAAATGTTCAGGGTAACAGTTTTTTTAAAACATCTTCGATGTGTTTAAGTTCTCTGTCAATGAAGTCGGGGTCGCAAATTTTCAGGGCTCTCAAAACAAAATTGACCAAGATGTTGGTTTTAACTTCGTTATTGTGCCGTGAGTAAATTATTATTATTAAAGTAGTTTAACCAGACCACTGAGCTGACTTTCAGTTCTCATAGGGCTGGCCCGAAGGATTTTAATTAAAATACTAGGTCCAGGCCTGAGGTCAAGTGCTAGGACCCAATAGATCGTTCAGTACAATGATGAATGAATCAAAATGAAATAAAAAACTGCACATAGGCACATCCTCTTTTACTGAAACACATACATACAATAAATACATTTACTCAGACTTCCTTACATACATACTAAAGTGGTATATTAAAATTCAGAATATAAATTAAGCAAAATTTTGAAGCTTTGCCTTTTTTTTTTATTCAAATGTTCAAAGGGTTTTCGTGCTTTTATTATTTACTTATTTTTATATTTTATTAATTTAATTACAGTTCTTCAAGAACATTAAAATTGGAACGACTGAAAATGTAAAAGATTCTGACAAAATTTCTTTCACCACATCCAACTTGTAACGATGATTTTGGTGATGATCTAAGACTCCTGAGCATATTCTAAGGCCTTCATTGTGAACAGGGTCTAACATTTTCAGCACTGCGTCAGATGCTGAGCCATATACTTCGCTTCCATATTCAAAAATGGACAGAACTGTTGCTTTATACAGTACAGTAAGGGTATGTCTATCGGCTCCCAAGTAGTGTTCGATAGTTTTCTAATTAGATTTAATGCTCTTTCACTTTGAGACTTTACATATGTAATGTGGGCTCTCCAGTTCAAGTGGGTATCAAATACTAATCCCAAAAATTTTGCTGTTTCGCCAGTTGGTATACTGTGGTTTCAGATTTTTAAATTATTGCTTCACCTTTTCCGCTTTTTATTTTTATAAAACATTACTGCTTGAGTTTTATCTATGGAAAATTTAAAGCCTACAGATGAGGCCCATTCATCTATTTTTACTATGATTTTATTAACGATTCGTTCTGCATGTTTTATTCGGGATGCTGAAAAATATATGGCAAAGTCATCCATGTACAGGTTACTTATTACTGATATCATTAATTGCTAAAGTAAACAGTGTACCACTAAGGACGCTTCCCTGTGGAACACCATTTTCAAGTGGAAATGTTCTAGACAGATCATCATCAATTCTCACCTGAAAATTGCGGTTTGTCAAAAAGTTCTGTATAAACCTAGGTAAATGTCCACGGATGTTGTTGTTTTGTAAAGTTTTTAATATAGCATACCTTCATGTAGTATCGTATGCTTTTTCGATGTCAAAAAAGACAGCTACAGTAATTTGTTTTCATTCAAAACCTCTACGTATATGGTCTTCTAAGTTACAGAGAGAATCCAATGTAGATCTGTTACACTGTGCCCCAAACTGAGTGGGAGTTAAAATTTTATTTTCTCGAATGTGCCATGTTAGTCGAGCATTTACCATTTTCTCTAACAATTTGCATAAGCAGCTTGTTAAAGAAACTGGTCTGTAATTATTTACATTACTGGGATCCTTTCCAGGTTTGGGGATAGGAATTATTATAGCTTTACGCCATTCATCTGGAAATAAATTTCGAAGCCATAAATGATTATAAAACTCTAATAAGTATGACTTGCCAAAGGTGCTAAGCGGCAGATCATCTCAAAACAAATATTGTCACCTCCAGGAGCAGACTTATTGCTGGTCGAGAGAGCATATTCCAACTCTGACATAATAAATTATCTATTATAATATATATCTTCTATTGTTTCAAAATTTACTGGTATTAATTTTATTTTATTTTATTTTTTGTGCACAAGTGTTCATCTAAATTCTTATCACTACTTACATTTGCTAAATTTTCTCCCATTATATTACTTATTTCTTTTGATCAAGTGTTCCTTTCCCATCTTTTAATATGGCATGTCTAGATGGTTTGACATGGGTACCATATATTTTCCTGAATTTTTCCCATATTTTTTGTATGGGAGTATTATTAGAGAGATATGATACGTATTTCCTCCATGAAATTGATTCTTCCTTGAATTATTTATTTTTTAAATTTTGCAGATATTTTGTTGTGTACAGGTTTTAATGTAACAATTTCTAGTAAAATTTACAGGTACTCTGTCATAACATACTTTGTTATGTACATATATAGCAGTACCTAAATTTCCTTCTTCTTCTCTAGATGTAAGATACTAAGGTATATTTCCCTATGTTGATATTGTTTTGTTGACATGTTGTAAACATAGTATCATTGGCTCATATTCCCTTAGCAATCATTGTATTTCTCCCAAATGTAATCTGGTCTGTAGACCATTTACGTTCCATTGTATAATATAATTATTGAAAGTATAACGTTAGTGTGTTCAAGTGTTATTTTCTTTCTGTGGATCATCAATTTGCATTTTTTCTTAAATCCTATTTACAATATTTATGTGCTTTTCTTTATAAGACATTATGTGTCCAGTGCACATACAGCCCTTTTCGTGAGTGTCTAAACTAGTAGTTTCTTTATTTCTGTACCTTATAAAATTTCGTATAGTGTTTGTTGAACTGTCCTTTGTTATGCTTTCATTTTTGTTGCACAGTTCAATGAAACATTCATTACATCCACGTGTTTTCGTGTGTCGTTTTTTCATTTACTCCTTTTGTTTGTGATGGAGTAATCTCTTCTCCCATCACATAATCATTCTTGTCAATGGTTTGTTCCTCTACTATTTCTTTGATGTTCTTGGTATCTGTTTCCATTGGTTTTATTATTACTTTAGGAGACAAAGGTGTATTCTAATTTTTTGGTTTATGTTCTTTCTTGGGGTCTCCCGCCTTTATTTTAATGGATGTATCTCTAATAATAGTTGTTTTTTTGTTGGTCTTGGGTGGAGTTCTCTCTAAAGGCCTCTTTTTTTTCTTTAGTTTGTAATTCATCATAACTATCTTTCTGTGCTGCTTACATTGTCTTCTAGTGATTCCATTTCTGTTAATATCTCAAATGAATTTGAGCAAAGATTTGTATACATTTCTTGGTCCTTTGCTATATTAATTTCTTCTTGCAAAGTGGTTATTTTTCTTTGAGACTGATCTATCAGGGTTTTGTTACTCTTATTTATTTCCAATTTTGTTTCATTGTTTGATCTTATTACTGTAGAAAAAGTTCGTATCTTAGCGGGATCGTGCATTCCTCTAACCTTTAATTCTAATTTGGCCTCTTTTATAGGCATTCCTGTCCTTTCTTGAAGTAATTTTAATTCTGTATTGTATATATAATGCATACACTCCTTAGATCTTCCATGGTGATGTTGTCCACAGCTCACGCATTTTGGTTCACCACACCTCCACTGTGTGGCATGTTTGTCAGATCCACAGTATGCACATACATACTACAGTTTTGGCACTGTGGTGGTTTTGGAACATACGGTCTCAGTTCTCTGCTTTGGCCTAAGATTTTAATTTTTAAGGGTAATTCATGGCCTTCAAATTTTATCTTTGCTATTCTTAGTGTTTTTCCATTACTCTGTCTACTGGCTATGTTGTATATTTCGCAATCTTGTACATTGTTGTACTTTTCTTTAAGGGAATCTAGCAATATTTTCTTTTCTATTGGTTCTTCATTATCAGGGAGTACTATGGTACCCATTACTCTGCTCATATTGTCATGTTTTTTTATATGTACTTTTACATTGTCAATATTTTTTATATTTAAGTAATTTTCTGCTTGATTTCTTGTTGTGGTTCTGTCAACCACATCTGTTCTTTTACTTGTCTGAATGACATTTCAGTAGGTGAATGTCGATTCAATAGGAAATTTTCTAATTTCAATGCCGATTTTTTTTTCTCCGTTTCTAAGGTCAGGAATCTTGACCAACTTCCACTCCCAAAGAGGGAGTCGAAGTGGGCCAAGGTTGGGTCAAGATATTTGTTTTTTTTTTATTTGCTTTTCATTGGAGCATAGGGCTCCAGTATTTTTTCGTATTTTTTCCTGATTTTTCCAGAGAGAGGTCAGAGGAGGTTTCTGCGGTTGTCAACTGTGCCGAGTCGCTACCATCAAAGGGTCCAGGGGTACTTAAATCTTTAACACAACTTAGCATTAAGATTGAAGTAAAATAAAAAAAAAATAAACCTGAAAACCTTAAAAAGATATCATCAGCCTTTCATGGGGTTTATTCTTCCGCCAATGGCACAAGTGAGAACCGACTCCCAAATGTCCGCGTCCCTACCCTACCCCACAGGGGATGGCACAACATGATTAGAGTGGCCCAAGTGTAAGCCAAACCCGCTTGCTAGGACTGAGAGTATTTCAAGAATACAATCCTCCCCACCCTAATCATATCATGGGCAAACCGGATAGAATGCCGAGAGTCCTATCCCTAGAAACAGACCCCCTGGAATCCGTGGTCTAGCCCTGAAGAATAGTTCTGCCTTTGAGCTATCAATTTGATAACTCTCAGGTCTGAACATTATAGGGCAGTTGATGGTCCTACCACAGTTCTCACTATTTAGCTTCGGATATAAACCCATTCCCAGCTATGATATCTTTTCCTATTTATCAGGTCTAATAAATTTTAGCAACATTGGAAAATTCCACATAATTTCATCCAAACAAATATATAATGTCATATGGAACTCTTGGACTTAAACCCGGGAACAGATTCCTGGGGTTCAAGAGCCCCTCACCACGTCAATGTGGTCCCAAGTTGAAGGGGGCCGCCATGAGTAAAAATGAATATAAGTTTCTGCATTAGTTTCTTTACGATACACTGCAAATTTAAAGGTGAAAGTTACTGGGTCATGGTAAATCAATAAGTCCAAAAAAAAGGCAACTATTGTCTGTTTCATGTTCTGCTGTAAACTGAATAGAGGGCAAAGTTCCATTGACATATTGAGAAAAATTATCAAAATTTGAGGGGTTACCTTTAAAAATAATGAAAATATCATCTACGTATCTCACCCAGAAAATGGGTCTCAATGAAGGTTCACAGTTCTGCAGAATTTCGGTTTCAACAAATTCCATGCATAAATTGGCCAGAAGGGGAGACAAAGGAGACCCCACTGAAACCCCAAACTTTTGCCTAAATCCTTCCTTGGGTGTGAAAGGAAAAGACTGATCATTTGAAGTCAGATTATAAGAGTCACTTCCTCAGGAATGAAATACACCGAAAGCACGGCAAGAGAAGAAATACAGTGGCATTATCTAACAAGCCAAGACGGTGACAAATCTCTCGAGTAAGCTTTAGGGCTTCATGAACAGGGCCATAGGACAAAAGAAACGGTATGTTTGCTGTTGAGTGATGGCTTAGAGAAGAGAAAACAGAACATAGAATATAGGTCAAAGAACAAGCGCTGGAACCTATGAGGTCATTCAGCGCTGAAACCGAAATTTACAGCATAAAGGTTTTAAAGGTGTAACAGGAGGAAAACCTCGCATTTGCACTAAGAGACAATTATTAGGAGAGGGCGGAAAGTAAGATGAAAAAAAGACAATATGAACGGAGGCACAGCAAAAGAATGAAAGGGGTTGCACCTAGGGGCCGAAGGGATGCTGCAAAGAACCTTAAGTAATTCCTGAAGTACACCGCGTAGGGTTCACTAACGGCACTACCCCCACCCCTACGGGGAGTGATGGTTTAGACTACAGGTGTCTGTAAACATAGCGTCTGCAGTGCGTAGCTTAGGGTAGCTGCTCACTTTAATAACTTAATTTGTTTTTGTTTAACCATTTCTGGATTTGTGGTTAATTCATAACCATTTGTTCAACGCAGTCATCGACATGACGCTTATAATCAACTTGGAGTTCAGTGTAGCTCCTAACACTTCTTTACCTACGGTGTTAAGGGAAAAGTAACGCATATGGAAAGCATTTTTGTTTCTACAGAAAGTTTCTATAGTGCGATGAGCTGGGATAAACCTATCCAAGGAAGCCAAAGCTATAGGATAAAACGAAATATAAAAACAGTGACGATTCAGTTAAAAGATGGGAGGTGGAAGTTAGAAGATCGGCCCCTCACTACCTGAGATATTCCTTTTGGAGAGAAGAATTTACAACAGTGCCCGAGGACCTACAAAGACTTCATTTTACTTCCAAGGTTTTTGTGGAATCGAAGTGGAAAAGTGGCGAGCTATGTACAGTATATGTATATATATATATATATATATATATATATATATATATATATATATATATATATATATATATATATATATATATATATATATATATATATATATATATATATATATATATATATATATATATATATATATATATATATATATATTATATATATATAAATATATATATATAATATTATTATATATATATATGTATATATATACTGTATATATATATATATATATATATATATATATATATATATAATATTGTGAGGTTTAGTACTTCTGATGGGACAATCGTTTGCCGATTGTTCCCTTGGTGGGTTGTTGCCTCCTTTCTTTTTTGTTTTCTTTGAAGGAAAGTTGACGTCTGTCGCGTGGTCTCTGACAGTGGCAGTCGGGTTTAGCATAGCAGCGAGTCAGGTTCCCGGCAGCAGCTTTAGCAACATGGAGTCTTTGTTGGAGCAGCAGGTATTCCTTACCTGTTGGCCTCATCAGCTGAAGGATGGTGGGACAGCTAAATCATAGCCTTCCTTCCGTGGATCTTCCTGTATAACAGCAGACGTGCTGTTTCGACGTTTCTCCTGTAATTCATCTGTGTTGATGACTGTGTTCCAGTTGAGCAGTTGGTGGCTGCTTTGGTGTCTTCACAGGAGTTCGTCTGATCACATTCATCCTTCTTGACAGCTGGGTCTGTCGTGTTATCTCCACGGAGATTGATATTGTGATTATTATTACCTGGAGTGATTTTATATGGTTGCTTTATCGATTATTTATTATTTGATTGTTTATGCTGCCTGTTTGTTTATTGGTAATGACTGTTTTAGTAATGATATTATTTTGGTATGATTTTCCACTTATTCTTATTAATGGTGTCGAGCAGTGTATGGCTCTGGTAAATAATTTTTCATTGCATTGTTATTATTCATGGTGTCGAGCAGTGTATGGCTCGGGTAATGATTTTCATTACATTATTATTATTAATGGTGTCGAGCAGTGTATGGCTCGGGTAATGTTTTTTATTATTATTAATGGTGTAGAGCAGTGTATGGCTCAAGTAAATGTATTTTGGGATGCTTTTTCATCATTTTGATTGTGATTGTTTAGTCATTTGTGTGGTCCTTAAGACTTTTTTATTAATTTTGACTGCTGCTGTTAATATTTATTTAAATTGTGTATGCTAAACCTGGACTCACTTGTATATATGTATATATCTTAGTATAATAAATTAGTTTAAGGTAATTTTTTTTTGTTTCGTTCAGCTCCTTCCTCCTTTGTCTGCCTCAATTTCTGCCAGTCATTCCAGTTCCGATATTTTTGTATTTAAAGAACCTGCTGAACCAAAAGTGGTTCATAACAATATATATATATATATATATATATATATATATATATATATATATATATATATATATACTGTAGTTTCACAGCAAGCCTTATAAAGAATGTTAAATAAATAGTAATGCTTTCTAAGATATAATTTGATATTCATTACAGCTTTAGGAAATCTTAGTAAACTACACTTTATGATGGGATTATTATATATTTTATACTAAATATTTGATATTTACTTTTAAGAACGAGAATAACCCATTCAAAAAATGTATATATATATATATATGTATATATATACATATATATATATAATCTCATCTAATGTATGTAGCTTAAAGCTGAAACAAATGGTTCAGTTCAGTTCAGTCCAGCTCAATTCTACTCAATTTTCGGTCGGTCAGGAAAATTTACATGAAAGCGTAAAACCTCGGCCTTCAGGAAGCCTTGTGTCGTAGGCTCATGCTACTGACTGTTAATTTTAAAGGACTCAGCTGTGCCAGTCCCATGAATAAGTGGATCTGAAATAAGCGCGATCATTTTTCGTTATCGCTCAGCTGCGAAAAAGAGATCATTCGTGAATATCGTCTAAAATCATTTGCATATTGACTATGAAACACTGAACTTCTGGCCCATAGAAATGAGGTTGCAACAAGCTGCTTTATTTGACTTATTGTGGAGAAGGACACGTGATCTGAAGTCATTGGAAGTTCGCAGATAAATCCACATTTCCTGCCGTCTGAATAAAGATTTCCGTGGACGCTTTATGATCAGTAGTTTGTCCGTGTGCAATGTTCAGATACGATGAACAGAATTAGGCCTTAAACTTTCTTATTATAATCATACTTTATGTGAGGAGGAATATAGTTTACTAATCAATTATCAATTAATTTTATACTTTATGCGGATGCACGTGCATATCTTCTTATTCAGTAGAATATCTTATATTGTCATAAACTGGGTCCTTGGTGTGGATGGGAATTGGGACAATTTATTATTATAGACTGCCTTCGGTACCAAGGGGTGTCCCCGATTTTGAACAAATGGAAAACTACTGGAACTTACCTTAGAATCTTCCTTGATTTAAGTAAATAATGAAGGTTGCCGGTTTGGAATTAGAATTCTTTTACATTTAAAAGAGGTTTATTTACAGAAAATGGGGCAGGTATGTGAGACCAAAGATGCAACAATTTACAGACACATAAATAACAAATGATAGATCTTAAATGCAGTACTTTAAAGACACAATGTAAATATGAAGGGTCACAGAGGCAACAACTCCCATTAAAATAGTTAACTCTGATGTGCCAAAATGCACCAATTCACAGGCAGTAATACAATAAAAAGGGGTAAATTCCAGGATAATGGACATTACTTAATCAAGATGATTTCTGTGTGGGCAACGGATTCTTGCGATCAGTCTACGACCAGGAATGGTTGCGAAATTTGGATGGCAGTCAGTAAAGGGTATCCTGGCATAGATATGCGAACTGGGCAGGGTATGTCGGCTCCTGGAAGAGAATTCTGGAGTTAGTACAAGCACAGGGGGAGCAAATGAAGCCTCCCTTGTTACTAAACAAAGCGCAATGAATCTATGCACTAGGGAGGAATTGATCATTTGAGTTACGTAAATTAATTTGCCCTTAATCTGCACTATGGAGGGGATATTTGAATACTTATCACTGAATTGTATTAGGTTGATTTCAAAGCAAGTCATGGGGTGATTCACGGGCTGCTCGAGGTAGGGTGACTTAACAAAGGGGCTGGTTTTTAGGAGGAAGGAAATTGAGGTTTGGAGAAATGAAAAACCCACGAATTTCACCAAGAGAAAAGGAGCTGGCTTATTGACTAATTGTGGTCGACGTACCTGGGGCCTGTAGATGTTTTGCACTGAACATTTGAGGCTTGGCCAGTCCCCGTGGTTAGTTTTCACCAGCGTAAAGAAAGGAAAGTTTGCACGTGTGTCTCGAGTGCGGGTTCTGCACAGAGTGCTTGCCTTCTCAGGAAACCCAGTGCGCGCCTTCCAGCTTGTTTGCTTCGAAGTCTAGGCCTAGGTCGATCTGCAAAGAGTCATACACCCAGCAAAGGAGTGGAGAAAAGTGTGTCTTATGATTAAGTACTTAGAGGTTAAGTTCCTATCTATCTCACAACCTGGATTTGCCTCCCATCCCCTAGCGGACGGGCCGCTCCTACATATCGTGTGATGGGGGTGAAGGGAGTTTGCTATTGTTTTACCCCAGGTCGGCTGAGTTGGAGCTTTCCCCTACATGAGTTCAAACAGGCACTAACTGTCCTTTCTTAGTTCAAAATACGCTTGGTCTACCTCGCCTGCCATGTTTTCTTTGCCCAACAGTCAAATGAAAGGTGAAATTATTCCCTGAATAAATTAATTCCTAGCTGCCTGACGAGGGAGGAATGGGAATCTTTAACAATATATATATATATATATATACATACATATATATATATATATATATATATATATATATATATATATATATATATATATATATGTATATATATATATATATATATATATATATATATATATATATATATATATATAAATATATATATATATATATGTATTATGTATATATATATATATATATATATATATATATATATATATATATATATATATATATCACACATTACCACAGGTGAAAAATAAAAGCAGGGTGTAGGTCTGACCGGTTTCGACTTTATTTCCAAGCCATTGACGAAGGACTTCGTCAATGGCTTGGAAATAAAGTCGAAACCGGTCAGGACCTACACCCCGTTTCTTATTTTTCACCTGTGGTAATGTGTGATAAATGAATCACGTACAAAAGTGATAATAATCATATATATATATATATATATATATATATATATATATAAGGAAATACATCTGAATTTAGAATTACCATGTATATCCAGTTATAAGGTGTGATGAAAGAAAGATCGCTTCAAGATGGAACTAGGTCGAGTGCTCCGTTGCAAAACCATTGCAGCCAGCAAATAGTTCGATTATTCCAGCTGTTTTGGCTTGATGAACACACAATATTGGCTCTGATTTGCGAGGCAGCCGACCGAGCTGGTATGCGAGTACGTAAGTTCGTGCGTTAGAAAATATAGATTGTGTGTCTAATTCTGCCCAAAAGTAAGTCTGTGAGAAGATTTTGACTTTACAGTCCATTAGCCATGATTAGACTTTTGAGTTAGAGTTGGATTATTTTTTTGCTTGACAATTTCATTTATGATGCATTTTAATCTTTGCTTTGTTTATTCATTACTTGTTGGGTTGCTTTAAATAATAAATCTATTTTTGTAGGAAAGATTGCGTTTTCCTTATACGAACCATTTCATTTCTTTAATGTGGAATGCAAGAGAGAGAGAGAGAGAGAGAGAGAAGAAGAATGCATGAAATGGAACAGCAAAAGACTCGCTGTTGAAAGAGAAGGGGTGTGGGACCTAGGGGCGGAGTGAGTGTCAGGGAGTGGAGTAAGGGCCGAACCCCCATCGCCTTCTGAAGACAGACCAATCAGCATGTTACATGATATTCCTACACGGAATATTTTATCTGTTTCAAAAGGTGTTACATATATATATATATATATATATATATATATATATATATATATATATATATATATATATATATATATATATATATATATATATATATATATATGTGTGTGTGTGTGTGTATATAAATCACTCATTCACGCCATTTAAATCTTACAGCGCGGAGGGAGAGAGAGTGATGATAGCAAATGAAAAAAATTAAGAAGTCTTTAGCAGAAATGTTTCATTATGTCACCATGTTCAAGTATTTGCAAACTATTTACAGTGATTTATTAATGGTTAACATGGCCCAGTACGTGTGTAGTCAGTTTATTCATATGAGTAGAGTGAGAAAGAATGTTTATATATATATAAAGGATATGGAGTGCATTGCAAGGGTTGCTTAAGAAGGGGTGAATAGCACATCGTGTGTATTGCAGCGTTGCCAAAATGCCGAATTTTTAGGATTTATGCCGAGACAAAACTCTACGGGTTGTGAATGCATTTTTCCTGCCGACAAGCCGTCGAGAACTCTGCTTTCCTGCCGAGAAAAAATCGGCTGCCTCGCAGACGCGATGGCTTTCCCTCCATGCCCCAGCTGTATCTCGAGTACTTGAGCAATGGCGACCATTAACATTATCATTTTCTGGCAAGCGTTTGGAAGATAGATTCATTACATCTAAAACGATTTTTGACATGTTGCAAGATCATTCATCTTTCCGTATTTATTTTCAATTTCTTGATTTTGTTCTTTCTTACTTTAATAAATTTAATACTTTGTTCCAAAGGAGGGAACCTACATTAAACATCTGACATATAAAATCTTATATACTCTGATATCCTGAGAATGTATTACTCGTCTAGCAAAGCAACTGATTCACAAATATGTCAGATCAACCCAAGTGATGACGTTACTTGATGCCTCTCAATGAAGTATACATGGGCACTCAAGTTCTCGGTATATTGCAAGAGCCAGAAATTGCTTCAAACAGAGCACTGATCGCCGATGTCACAAAAAGATGTCGACAATTTATGAATACAGCGTGTGTTCAAATGAAAGAAAGGTTACCTCTAGGTTCAAAATTGCTGCAATTATGCAGTAATTTAAGTGTAGAGGTTTGCACCAGAAATGATGTGCTTCAAATTATGCCATCATTGTCAAATTTAGCTGCAGGAGTACCACGAATATATTCAGGGGATCTACAGCAATTGGATGAAGATTGGCGACATCTCCCCAACACTGACTTTCCTGAACATTCGAAGGCTTCAACAAATGTCGAGGATCTATTTGTTTATCTGTCCAAATTGAGAGATGACAATCGACAACCGGAATTCAAGGTTTTGCTTTCCTTTGCTTGGAGCATTTTATCGTTACCAACCTCAAACGCTGATGCAGAAAGAATATTTTCCAAGGTAAATTCGATCAAAACAAAAATGAGAAACCAAATTTCGACATCCACCCCAAGAGCTTTAGCTTCAGTCTCAGAGACTGTGAAGACCAAAGGATGCTTCGTAACCTGTGACTGAGGTGAGTGCATGTGCAGAAGTCAAGAGAAAATATTCGATGACGGCGAGGAGGAGAATTTATAGAACTAGTGTGTGCACCATATAAATTTATATGTATATATATTCTTCTTGTATACCGTACGAATGCTTATACAATTGTAAATAATTATGTTGAATATAATCTGTCTAGTCAGTTATGTTGAATATAGCCTAATATGTCCAGGTTTATGGACACTAAAAATTATTTTTCTATTATTGGATATAAACTAATATGTCTAGGATTATGGACACTAAAGATTATTTTTCTATTATTGGATAGAACCCAATGTGTCTAGGATTATGGACACTAAAGATTATTTTTCTATTATTGGATATGACCTAATATGTCTAGGATTATGGACACTAAAGATTATTTTTCTATTATTGGATAGAACCCAATATGTCTAGGATTATGGACATTAAAGATTATTTTTCTATTATTGGATATAACCTATGTCTGGGATTATGGACACTAAAGATTATTTTTCTATTATTGGATAGAACCCAATATGTCTAGGATTATGGACACTAAAGATTATTTTTCTATTATTGGATATAACCTAATATGTCTAGGATTATGGACACTAAAGATTATTTTTCTATTATTGGATATAACCTAATATGTCTAGGATTATGGACACTAAAGATTATTTTTCTATTATTGGATATAACTTAATATGTCTAGGATTATGGGCACTAAAGATTATTTTTCTATTATTGGATATAACCTAATATGTCTAGGATTATGGACACTAAAGATTATTTTTCTATTATTGGATATAACCTAATATGTCTAGGATTATGGGCACTAAAGATTATTCTTCTGTTATTGGATATAACCTAATATGTCCAGGTTTATGGACACTAAAGATTATTTTTCTATTATTGGATAGAACCCAATATGTCTAGGATTATGGACACTAAAGATTATTCTTCTATTATTGGATATAACCTAATATGTCTAGGATTATGGAAACTAAAGATTATTCTTTCCATTATTGGATATTACCTAATACTGTATGTCTAGGTTTATGGGCACTGAAGATTATTTCTCTATCAATTCGATTATGTAATATATCTTGAACATATGTTAATTCGCATACTTTATATGTAAATAGTTGAAATTTATATAGAACAGAATATTGATTTTTGTAATTGTATAATATATTCATTTATATTTAAACATGTAGAATATCAGTAAAAGAAAAAAAAAGTATTTTATATGATTGATATATGAGTGAACGATGATAAAAATAAATCCAATCATTTCTAAGATTTATTTTATCATTGTATTTGACAGATTCATAAGAAAAGGGTGAAGCTCGTAACTTGTTTTATTTTCTTTAGTTACCCATGAGTTCAACACTGAAAACCGTTTTCTATAGGTATGCCGATTTCCTATGCTGGTTTCATAATTATGCCGAGTTTTGGCAACGCTGATCGATCATGACGTTTCGTGAGTGTTCCTCATCCTTGGTGGTTGGCTTTACATTGTCTGGCTTTACATTGTCTGGCTTTACATTGTCTGGTTTTACATTGTCTGGTTTGCCGGTCAACTTTCTCCGGATAATTGCTAAATAGAGTTGTATGTTTTATTAGCTTTATTACAGATGGGAAGGTTAGGCCAAAGTTGCTCGAACATTTAGAAGTAAAGCATATAACTTGTTGGTTTAACAGCCATTGGTGCAGCCGCTTCAGAGTAGCCTAGACCGGCCAGGTAAGTTTTAGGATAGCCTACCTCTTAGTCAAAGATTTCGCGATGTACTGCTTACGGTGGTGATCTCTTCGTCATTTTACCATGTCCCAATTTATTGTAATGGGCAAGTAAACAAGTGCAGTATTGTTTAAAGACTAAACAGCAGTTGCATAAATGCTGACCAGTCAGACCACTTTGGGCAGGTTAATGGGCACAGGGTAGTCATGATTGGCCAAGCAATGTTGCATTTCTGTGAAGGTTCTCTAATGGTATTCTTCATTTCAGTGTTGGGCACAATTTTTGAAAAGGAAGGGTTTTGAAAATAAGTGTTCTGTGTATAGGTCCCCATAGGGGGATAGTGCCATCAGTGCATCTCACAAGGTGCACTGTAGGCATTACTTAGGTTCTTTGCAGAATCCCTTTGGACCCTGACTGCAACCCCTTTCATTCCTTTTACTGTACCTCCGTTCATATTCTCTTTCTTCTGACTTTCCACCCTCTAAAACAATCGTTTCATACTGTAACTGCGAGGTTTTCCTCCTGTTAAACCTCTCAAACCACCTTTACTCTCATTTTTCCTTTCAGCACTGAATGGCCCCATAGGTCCCAGTGCTTGGCCTTTGGCCCAAATTTCATATTGCTGTTCTCTGTGTAGAGGTACTTTAGACAGGATAGGTGTATTGAGTAACAAATTACGTTTAAATAAAGTTAACAGAAAAAACAAAATACCCTTATGTTTAAACAAATTTACTGAGATTGCAAATTAAATTTCCTCTCAATTTTATCCTGATGAGGTTTAAACCTCCCAGGAGCAGATGCAGAGTAGGAAGACGACTCCTTTAGGCCGATTTAGCATTTTTGTAGTAGACATTTCAGGGGGATATAACCTAACCAGGCTTACCTTTACCTAACCTAGCCTTGGACGCCCTGTGTGGGTGGGCGAAGCCCCACCCGCTCCCTGGATCACCCCCAAGTAATTCATGACCCCCTGCCCAGAATAATACCCACTCCCCTACCTCATTGTATGGCTTTGTTTCACATTACCTCTTTATTACCCATATGGCAACAAACAATTAGCTATACAGTTCATACAGGAAATCTGGATCATTTTCCCTATTGAGTAACCATTGCTTGCAGCGTCGTCATACAGCAGGGCCGGATTAAAGGGAGGACAACAGGGGCTATAGCCCCAGGGCCCCCACAAAAATGGCCCCCCACAGAAAGAGGTGATTTCCATAACCCATTATGCATTTTTTCACTTTTTGGGTTTTCATTTTCTTTTTACCACCTTAGTGACCTTATGTTTTCTGTTATTTTTTCATTTTTAATCCCCTCTTTTTAATTTCTTTCCTCACTTTATATTGTATTCTCTTTCCCTTAAATAAAAAAGAAACGTATTGGTAAAGACATTTCACTATGTTCATGTTATCTATTCTTCTATTAGACCACTAGTTAGGCTAATAGAACTTTTGTACTGACAGTTGTTTAGAAGTTTAGAATGACATAAATTGAAAGGAGTAACTGCTATTCTAATTAAGAAAGCAGAAGGAGAGTAAGAAGTAGTCTCTTTAATGAAAGTTGAAAATTCGTAAAGAAATACACTGTCAGCTTACGCTATGCGTAGTGCTTTTGTTTATTGTTATTTCTTGTTGTCAGTCGAGTCCGACATTTGGTGCCGTGAATCCAGTGATTACAAAGGCGTGTGAAGTTGAATTGTATTTTGTGGAATTGTTTCAAATAACAATAACGTTCTTTGTCCTGTTTGGTGTCCACGCTTACTCCGGTGTTTCAAAGTAAGTTATATAGAAGTTCGCTTGTTTAATTAACTTACTTTGGCTGTCTTTTGGGGGGTTGCAGTGACATTATGGTAGGCTAATAGGCCTACTGGAATTTTTTAGCATAGCCTACTCTATTTCGATTAATATTTCCAATTTTCCCCTTGTTTTTCCATTGATTTCCTGTTGACATGCATTTATAGGTGTCGGAAATTCGTTTTATCTTATCATTAAAAAGTAGACTTAAAAAGTAGTTATTGCTGGAGGCAAATAGAAATGATACCTGATCACGATAATAAGCAGTCCACAATATCTTTAACTTCAGCTGTTCCAAAAGTTGCTATAACTTCATTATATGATGTACTACTACTACTACTACTACTACTACTACTACTTCTATATGAATAGGTTGTTGAGGATTTGACCAACATTATTGCAAAAGGAGGTGGGGGGGCATTGATTGGGGAGGTATGACTTTATGACATAGTAGGTGGTAAGACGCTAATTCCTAGATTCAATCCTTTATTCAACAGTAAGCAAATATAATTTTCCCCTCCCTCACTGAAAGGGCAAAAAACATGAAATGTAAGAGATGTGAGCCAAAAATTAACTAACCTAACCTTGTCACTGAATTGGCTAGTTTCACCCCCACACCCCCCTTAGTAATTTCTATGTGCACTAGCCTAACCATGAACACTGACCAAACCTCCTAACTTGTCACTGAATTGGTTAGTTTCTAGATGGGGGGCTTCGCTCTCCATGCCCCCTTATATCAGTGGGGGCCTTCACCCCCAAACCACCCTTTGTGATCTTTACACCCCCTTAATTTTTTCCTAGCCAGGTGTCTGCTCCCAACCCCGTAGGAGGCTGTAAATTATAGAAAATTGACGAGCATTGCCTGCAAGAGTCTGTCGGACTGTCAAGACCTCTTGGAAAAAGATGAGTGACAGACATAAAACTCCTCGTATATACGAAAGTGGTGCAAAGAAACGCAAAATGTCTCAAGCACGTGATAAAAAACATCTTGAAGCAATGTCAAAAGTACCCTAATAAGCACCTACTTCGACCTTGCCCCTTCGTTTTGGGACTACCTTGATGTGGTGAGGGGGCTCTTGAACCTCAGGAATCTGTTCCCGGGTTCAAGTCCAAGAGTCCCATATGCCATTGTATATTTGTTTGGATTAATCTTTGTGGAATTTTCCACTTTTACTAAAATTTATTGGACCTGATAAACAGGAAAAGATATCATAGTTGGGAATGGGTTTATATCCGAAGCTAAATAGTGAGAACTGTGGTGGGATCATCAACTGCCCGATAATGTTTGGACCTGAGAGTTATCAGATTGATAGCTCAAAGGCGGAACTATTCTTTTGGGCTAGACCACGGATCCCAGGGGGTCTGGTTCTGGAGATAGAACTCTCGGCATTCTATCCGGTTTGCCCATAATACGATTAGGGTGGGGATGATTGTATTCTTGTAATACTCTGGGTCCTAGCAAGCAGGTTTGGCTTACACTTGGGCCACTCTAATCGTATTGTGCCATCCCCTGTGGGGTAGGGTAGGGGGCGGACATTTGGGAGTCGGCTCTCACTTGTGCCATTAGTGGAAGAATAAACCCCATGAAAGGCTAATGATATCTTTTCAAAGTGTTCAGGTTTATTATTTTTTTTTTCTTCATTCGATCTTTATGAATAGTAACGTTAAAGAATCGAGTACCCCTGGGCCCTCTGATGATACTGTTTTGGCACAGATGACGACCTCTGCACCCACGTTGGAGATTGAAAATTCTCCAAATGTTGATGACCCATGTGAGAAAAAGGATGTCCCTGTGAAAGGAGGACCAGGGCATTGTTACATTGGAACCATTCTCCTTTGAGCCAGACGTTTCTGTGCCTGTGTCCGTATCAAAAAAAGAAACAAAAAGTAGTTCAAACTATTCAACTGAAGGCCATTTGGAGCCTAAAAAAATAAACAAAAGAAAATATAGACCAGACTCAACCTTGATTCACTTTGATTCCCTTTTTGGAGAATCAAACTGGTCAAGGTTTTTGAATCTACAAGCCGACCAAGACATATCCTTACTAAAATTGGAAAATTAATTGCTGAACCGATGCCCATCACAAGAGATGAGCATAAGACAAATTAAAAAAAGGGAATGGCTGGTTGAAACAACAACGAGAATCCAGTCAGAAAATTATCAAAATATTAAAAAAATTGAGAACATAAATATAAGCGTCACAAGGCATGATACCATGAACAGTGTACAAGGCACTGTGATATTACCAAATCTTGAAGAAGAAATACAAAACAAATCAGTGTTTCTAGATTCATTACAGAAAAGATACAGCAATGTTGAAGACTGCGAACTCTATGAGGTACCAAGCAGGAAAGACAAAAATAAATCTATCAAAATAGCAAAAATAAAGTTCAGTGGCCAAACTTTGCCCTTGAAAATTAAAATACTTGGATTAAACAGGGAACTAAGACCTTATGTTCCCAAACCCATGCAATGCAAGAACTGTTGCAAATATGGCCATACAGCCATCAAATGCAGAAATTTTCCCAGATGTGCCTATTGCAGTTCGCAAGAACATAAAACACGCTGGGACTGTGGCCAACCAAAATGCATAAATTGTGGCCTAGAACATCATGCCCGATCTAAAACATGTGCATTCTATATTTACAATACTGAACTTAAATTACTACAGGAACGAACTGGAATGTCGATTAGGGAAGCAAAGCTAGAACTAAAAGTGAGAGGATTGAATGACCCAGCTAAGAAATTTAGGTATGCAGATACTTCAAAATCAAACAATACCCAAACTGAAGTGAATGGCAATAAAAATAAAGAAATATCACAAAAAAATACATGATCAAAAGAGCTCTTCAATGGAGATTCCATACAACAATGACAATATCACAGTTGACAATAGATTTACCTCCTTACCAGAAATAGATACAAGTATTGACATAGAGAAAGACGAAGAAGAATT
Source organism: Macrobrachium rosenbergii (assembly GCF_040412425.1). Lineage (NCBI taxonomy): Eukaryota > Metazoa > Arthropoda > Malacostraca > Decapoda > Palaemonidae > Macrobrachium > Macrobrachium rosenbergii. The sequence continues at coordinate 1,043,046 of NW_027100725.1, forward strand.
AAAATCACAAGAATGTAACAAAATGGATAACACAACTCGGAAAAGGCAACTAGATAAGACCCCACCTAATTCCACCAACCAGAGATGTAAAAAGATAAATAACCCACCAATCTCACCAAAAGCTAAAGTTCAGAAACAGAACACTAAACCAAACATTCCACTGTCTCCCATAGTAACAATAATACCTCTGGGAGCAGAATCACAAAATTCAGGTGAAATGGAAAACCAACACACAGATAACTACGATGAAAGCAAAGAAATTCACCCATCACCAATAACAGGCACCACAAGAAAAACCAAGAAGGAACAACAAACTAAAGAACATGAAGACACATGTGGTTGTAGTAAATGCTTTGAAGCAATGTGCCACAGAAATAAAACTATAACTAAAGAAAGCCTAACCAACACCATAAGAAATTTCATGAGGCATAGGAATAAGGAAAAAACAAACATCAAATCTCACGAAGAAGGTTGCATGTGTATTGAACATTTAGAATATTACAAAGAAAAACATATCAGTGTTGTAGATAATATTCTAAAAAAAATCAAAATGGAAAAATTAAATCAAGATAGTAAAAATGTAACAGTCAACGAAAGTCAAAATAAAACAACAACAAAAAATGAATCAAGACCTACAAAAATAACTTATAACAAAAAAAGAATCAACTTAAATAATTTAGAGTAATTGACCACTCTCATATTACACCATTCAATCGTTATATAATTCAATGGAACATAAATGGATTATTAACGAGAATGCGCTTAGGAGAAGTCCAAAGACTTATCAGGGAATACGAACCAATGATTATATGTATACAACATGTTGGAAAAATTGTTTCAAATATAGGTAAATATCTACTAGCCACAACATCAAAGGAAAATGAAAATAACTTAGGAACAGCAATATATGTCCATAATAAAATTATGTACGACAAAGTAGATATAGACTACGCTGAATTACAAATTTCAACAATAACAGTGAAAATAGAAAATAATTTATTTGATATTATTAACTTATACAACCAGCCTAATAAAAGTACGATTTAAACATATTACAGAAAATAATAAAAAGATTGTAAGAATCCCATATTAATTGTAGGTGATTTCAATGCACATAACCCAATATGGGACTGTAACAACATCACACCAGATAAAGATGGAGAAAAAATAGAAAACTTGATGAACACTAATAATCTCTGTTGTCTGAATGACAACGAAGTAAATACGTACTGCTCAAAAACCCATGGAACATTTTCCTCAATAGATGTCACCCTTTGTTCAACAAATATAGTTGACAAACTAGACTGGAATACTTGTGATGACTCCTATTCAAGTGATCATTTTCCCATAATATTATCTTTATTAAATAATAAACTGAAACCATACTCTCCACATTATAACATGCAAAAAGCAGATTGGGACATTTTTAACTTGCACACCAGAAATATACCGCCATATGACTATTTGAGAAACCCCAATGAGATAAACGAATTCTTCATCTTTCATTAAAAGGCAGCAGACAAAGCTATTCCTCATTCAAAACCCCATAATAAAAAACATAAAGTTCCCTGGTGGTCAGATGATCTGTCTGAATTAGTACGAGAAAAACACTCTTTAGCAAGAAGGTTAGATACTCTAAACAGAAGATTCAATAAAATAAATAAATCAAAACCATTCTTGGAAGAAAATATATTAAAAATGACAATTGTACTATTAGAAATAGATGCATTAAAACCTTTATATAATAAAATATCAGCTAAATTCAGAAAGGAGGTCATAAAAGGTAAAATAATATCTTGGAGGTCCTATGTATCGGAAATAACAAGCGAAACATCCATTCAAAACGTATGGGAAAAATTCCGAAAAATAAATAGAACAAACAGTAGACCACCCAGACAAGCTATATTAGACAATGGCAAAAAATTTTAGATCCCTTCGAAATTAGTAACATACTTGGGGAAAGTTTTGCCAAAATAAGTAGTGACCAAAATTTGGACAAACATTTTAGAAAAATAAAGAATAAAGCAGAATCTATAACACTTAATTTTGAAACAAACGAAGATATATATTATAATAAGAAATTCACTATGGATGAGCTGGAATATGCTCTCTTGAACAGCAATAAATCTGCTCCTGGAGGTGATGATATTTGCTTTGAAATGATCTGCCACCTAGCACCTTCGGCAAAATCATACTTGTTGAAACTTTACAATCATTTATGGCTCAGAAACTTGTTTCCAGATGAACGGCGAAATGCCATAATAATTCCTATACCAAAGCCTGGAAGAGACCATAGTAATGTGAACAATTATAGACCAATATCTTTAACAAGTTGTCTATGCAAGTTGTTAGAAAAAATGGTAAATGCACGACTTACATGGCACATACATGAAAATAAAATGTTAACTCCTTCCCAGTTTGGCTCACAACGTAATCGATCTACATTAGATTCTCTATCTAATTTGGAAGACCACATACGTAGAGGATTTGAAAGAAAGCAAATTACAGTAGCTGTCTTTTTTGACATCCAAAAGGCATACGACACTACATGGAGGTATGCAATATTAAAAACATTACATAATAATAACATACGCGGCCATCTTCCTAAGTTTATTAAAAACTTTATGACTGGTCGCACTTTCCAAGTGAGAATAGATAATGTTTATTCCAAGACATTTCCACTTGAAAATGGAGTTCCACAAGGGAGTGTCCTTAGTGGTACTCTGTTTACATTAGCAATTAATGATATCAGTAACATACTACCGGTTGGAATTAAGAGTAACCTGTATATGGATGATTTTGCCATATATTATACGGCATCAGGCATAAAGCATGCAGAACGAATGATTAATAAAACCATAATAAAAATAGATGAATGGAACTCATCTGTAGGCTTTAGGTTATCCATAGAAAAAACTCAAGTTGTCATGTTTTATAAAAATAAAAACTGGAAAAAAGGTGAAGAAATAGAATTGAAAATCAGAAACCATAATATACCAATTAACCAAACTGCAAAATTTTTGGGATTAATATTTGATGCACACCTGAATTGGAAAGCCCATATAACTTACATAAAATCAAAAAGCAAAAGGGCGCTAAGTCTAATAAAAAAACTATCACACACAAATTGGGGAGCTGATAGACATACTCTTACCATACTGTATAAAGTAACAGTGTTATCAATCATTGACTACGGAAGTGAAGTTTATGGTTCAGCGTCAGAAGCAGCACTGAAAATATTAGATCCGATTCACAATGAAGGACTAAGAATATGCACAGGAGCATTTAGATCCTCACCAGTCTCCTCAGTACAAGTCGAATGTAGCGAACTGCCACTGTTCCTCCATAGAGAGCTCATAACAATGAAAAGTGCATTAAGAATCAAGGCAAGTGATTCACCAACAAAAAATCTATTTGATCTAAGAGATATATTTATAAACAATCATCCACCTCCTTTCCCAATTAGAGCTAATAGATTGTTTGAATCACTGAATATATATATACAAGTACCTCCAACAGTGAAGTTACCACCCCATTGGACTATGAATAAAATAAGGACTTGCACTCAGTTGAAATATTTATCAAAAAGTTCCTCATATACCCCAGAACACCATAGACAAAAAACCATAGATCATATAAGACGAAAGCATTCACATTACGCGATTTATACAGATGGGTCTAAATCACAACATGGAGTAGGATATGCAGCCATATCCCAGAACAAGTCATATCAGTTATCTTTGCCTAATAATGCCTCAGTCTTCACAGCAGAGTTATGTGCAATCACAGTAGCCATCAAAATTATAAAGCAAGTAACATTCAATAATTTTGTTATTTTTAGCGACTCAAGAAGCGCTATAGAAGCCGTTCAAGGTTACTACTCAAAAAATAATATTGTACAAGAAATTAAATATGAACTCCACAAATTGTATAATAATGGAAAAATATTGAAATATGTTGGATCCCTGCCCATGTAGGGATTAAAGGAAATGAGGAAGCTGATAAAGCAGCTAAAGAAGCAGTCTGCATGGTAAGAGCAAATATAAAAATCCCAATTAGTGATTACATAAGAGATATAAAAACAACCATTACAAATAAATGGCAAAACATATGGAACGAGGAACCTATAAATAATAAGTTGAAACAGATAAAATCCAGCGTTGGAAAATGGAGCTCATCATGTCAGAGAGAGAGACAAACACAAGTAATTCTGACGTGTCTGCGAATAGGCCATACTCGTTTGACACATGGACACTTGATGAACAGTCGATGTGGTCCTCCTCCCGAATGCCCAGAATGCAAAGTGTTGACAACAGTCAAACATGTGCTGTGCGACTGTCCAAAATATAATCAACAGCGAGTATCAACCTTTGGAAATAAATCAATGGGGGAAATTTTATCAGAATCTTATACATTTTCAGTCATCCCAATTTTATCTTTCATTAAAAAGTGTAACTTGATAGACAAAATATAAATCCAAGTAAATAATGAAAATATAGAAGCCTGTAGGGCGTTTAAGAAAAAAAAATTGTAATTCTGAATTTTAATTTTTGATTTTTATGAAATTTTATTTTATTCTTTTTAATCTTGTAATTTTTTTTTTTTGTACGCATGGAAACGAGCAAATGTATTTATTGTATACATGCGTTTCAGCATATTTGTTATACAGTTTTTTTCTTTTAAACTTCATTTTCATTTATTCATTATCATGCGAATGACCTGTTTGGTCCCAGTTCTAGGTCTATGGCCTAGACCTGGCATTTCATCCTAATCCTTCGGGCCAGCCCTATAAGAGCTGATTAGTCAGCTCAGTGGTCTGGTAAAACTATTTTAATAATAATTTTAATAATAACTTCGACCTTGCTGCCATAAAACAGCCTGTTGAAAATGCTTCAGAGCCGTCAGAAGAGGCATCAACAAGTAAATGAATTATAGAGACTGAAACACCATCTTCAGAAAAGGCAGAGCCTTTGGACATATCTTCAAGTAGCGCTACACCAGTGTATGAAGACACAAATTTCCAGGGTGAACATGAACATAAGGGCGTACAGGAACATGAGGAAGATGTTGCTATGGGAAAGGTCAGTATGAAAAATCAAGGTTTTGAAAATGATATTGGTTTATGGCCTGAGTCATCTACAGAAGAAATGATAGCCTTTTGGGCAAAGAAGGGATCAAGTGAATTACAACATTGTGATGAACAGTTACTGGATAAAGCTTCAAAATTCCAAGATCAGGTGAAAGGGAAGAGTGGAATTCATTACACACGTAAATGTTCACCAAGTTTGTTTCAGAGGAAAACACTGAATAATGAAATAATTAATCGTTCATGGCTCTGTTTCTTTCCAACAACTGGCAAAGTTTATTGTTTTCCCAGTAAGCTTGTTAATTCAGGATCTGAAAAGGGCAAATTAGCCACTGATGGATTTTGTGACTGGAAGCATGGAAATGACAGGATAGCTGATCACGAGAAATCAAAGTGCCATCTATAATCCATCATTACTGTAGCCAAACTAGGGAAAGAACATGGCAGAATAGATCAACAATTATTAAAGCCAGTAGCTCAATTGCAAGAATACTGGTGTAAACTTCTTACACGTATTGTAAGTAAAATTTATCGCTGAGCGAGGATTAGCATTCAGAGGCACAGATGAACTGACTGGTTCTCCATCAAATGGGGATTTTCTTGGTATACTGGAACTCCTATCAGAGTATGATCCATTTCTTGCAACTCAATCAAACTGCATGCAAGTAAAGGACGAGGTCACACAAATTATCTCTCCTCTACAATTTGTGAAGAAGTAATTGGAATACTGGGCGAACATGTACTGCAAGAAATAATATCAAGAATCAAGAAGCCAAAATATTACTCTATTTCTCTTGACTCAACCCCAGATGAGGGTCACATTGACCAACTGACTTTAGTCATACGCTATAGGGAAGACACATTGCCAAAAGAAAGGTTCCTGGCATTCATGGACAATCGAGGTCACAATGGTTCTGATGTGGCCAAAGCCCTGTTTCAGTTTTTAGAGGGCCACAATATTGATCTCAAAGATTGCAGAGGGCAGTCCTATGATAATGCTGCTAATATGAGCGGGAACTATAAAGGAATACAAGCCCTCATCAAAGGCAAGAATCCATTATCAGAGTTTGTGCCATGCTTTGGACATTCCCTTAATTTAGTGGGAAAGGCAGCAGTTAACACATGCTCTGCAGCTACCCACTACTTTGACTTTGTTCTACAAATTTATTTGTTTTTCACAGCATCCACGGCACGCTATGCTACGCTCAAAGAAAAATGAACAAGAGCTGGTAAGCAGTTGTATGTTACCAAGCGACTAAATGAAACTCGTTGGTCTTGCAGAGCAGATGCAACAAAGGCTATAGTGCATGGTTGAAGAGAGATGAGAGAGGCTCTTTATGACATAATGACTGAAGAGGAAAACAAGGCTGTGGCTCGGAATGAAGCATGTAATTTATATGAAAAAATGGGTAAATTAGAAATAGTCATTTATGCTACAGTTTAAAATGACATCCTAGAAAGATTCAGTGCAACAAACCATATTCTACAAGATCCTAAAATGGTTCTCAGTACTGCAGTGAAAGCACTCAAGTCTTTGAAAACATTTATTGAAACAAAGAGAGAAAAATATGAGGAATATGAAGCAGCTGGAATCAGACTGTCTGGAACAGAAGAGTATACTGAAGTTCGCCATTGTGTGAGGAACGTGCGTCTTAATCCACTTGATTACGGTAAAGCAGAGGATTCCCAGATGAGTCCCAAGGTAAAGCTTTTTTCGTGCAAACAGTTTCCTTCCAGTTATTGACCAAATTGTCCAGTCTCTGAGTGACAGAATAGCTGCTTATGATGTTGTATGTGAGCGCTTTGGATTCCTCAATCGCCGACAAGATATGGATGCTGATGAGATCAGTTCAGCCGCAGCTAGTCTTGTGAGTTTTTACAAAGGTGACCTAGAGCCCAGTCTCAAAGATGAACTCGTTCATTTTGTTGAATTGGTAAAACTCGACAGAAAAGACAATGAAGAAATTCCAAAAGAATTCTACTTCTACAAAATTCTCCTTGACAGTGGCTTACGGGCAACTTTTCATAATGTTGAAATCTTGTTGAGAATCTATTTAGTATTAATGGTGTCCAATTGTAGTGGTGAAAGGTCATTTTCCAAGATGAAAATAATAAAAAACCGACTGATAACGTCAGTGAGCCAGAGTCGTCTTTCATGGTTGGCTATAAAGAGTATTGAAAGTGATATTCTTCGGGAAATAGATTTTCAGACAATAATTACAACTTTTGCCTGTCAGAAAGTACGTAAACCTGCTCTGTTCCTGTAAATTAGTTAAGTAATAATAATGTAGAAGCTTCCTTGATGTTTTCTTAGCTACGGTACTTCCTATATGTGGAGACTACCTACTTAATCTGAATACTAAGAGTTCTTCATTTTTTGCCAATAATAGTCCTCAGTATAACCCAGAATTGCCCAGGTGGAAAATGCTCACTGTACTCGCCCCTCCACTTCACTAAAAAAAATAATAATAATAAGAAAATAAAATAAAATAAATAAATCAACTGGTTATAGGGCCCCCACAAATGATGTGCCCCGGTGGACCCACAGCTGTGGATCCGGCCCTGAGTCCCTGTAGTAGTACCAATCTGTGGTGAGGGTTTGGGCGTGTCTAAAAACGAAAACGCACGTTGCCATATCCTCAAGTTCTTTGTGGAGGCGGCCAAAGTCAAAGCTCTGTCTGTATTTCTTACTAATCCCCCAAGGGAATCATTACCTTAAAGTCAAAACCTTTTTATGTCCTGTACAGATTATCCTCCTCCTTTCAGAGTCTGGTGAGGGGGGGGGGGAAGACTCACTCCAATTGTCTTAGAAGGGTTCGCTGGTATAAGTTTATTTTTCATTTATTCTGATATTTATCATATAGTGTATATTGGCATTAAAACTTCAGAGTTATGAAACATTCTTTTTATTCTTCAATTAACTTATTTATTAACAATCTACAAAAGTGACAAAACTAAAGGGAATTCACGAATATGATAAACAAATTTCATCCATTAATAATTTCTTCATTTTTAAAAACATTCGAGTAATAAATACAGTATATCTAATAAATAATAATGATAATGATACATGTTAATTAAGCTCGTGATCATATGCATCCACAATGGTTTACAAAGAGAACAATACAGAACAGCGTGAAGGAAAAAACAAATATATATATATATATATATATATATATATATATATATATATATATATATATAATGTTGTGGTGTAGAATAGATAGGGAAATTAGATAGAAAAAAAGAGAGAGAGAGATAGAAAGAGAAAAAGTTAGGAGAGAGAAATAAGAATAGAGAGGCAAAGAACACAGTGATAACGCCCAAATGCTGTTGTGTCATGTTATCAATACGCGGGATGTTTACATTGCAGTATATCGTGTTGGAGCCATAAAAACAGTCGTAAAAGTGAGAAATAATGGCCTCGCGATTGAAGCTAACCAAAACATGAGTCAGCACAGTCTAAATGCTTACAACAGCTGATTCTATAGCCCCGCCTTCTCAGGAAGGTGTTTTCGTGGAAGTTCCAGGAATTTGGGGTTTGGCTCAAGTGATGTACTTCTTCAACCTCCAATTAATTATGTTTGGGAGGGGTCTTTCACACACCCTCCTAAGATCACCTCCAATCAAGTCCTCTAAGGAGAGATTTGAATCACACCCACTACAGTCCTTCCAGTCAGCTACTTGAAGGGGATGCTTTGCTGATTAATCCTTCCAATAAGGCTAGAAGGAGGTGGAGATTGCAGATAGCAAGTTTTTCTTGGGGTTCGCAAGTTAGAGACCTACGAGGAGAGAAGAGTCAGAACTGTGTCCTTCAAGGGAGAGTACATCTCCCCTCGCTTCAGTGTTCCCCATATAGACTGATTCAAGAGTGATTTGTTTCTGTCATTGTAACTTGTTAATTTTGTACTGATCTTTATAATACTAAGTACTAATTAAAGTGAAGAAATTACCGATCTCGTCTCTATACGCCTTTCTGAGAGATCTCAATACTTATAATAATAAATATACAAAGATAGCACATCATCCACGAAGAAGATCTGAAGGACACCTCGAAAGAAACCAAGGTAAGAAGAGAAAGACTAAAATCTATACAAACATATAACAAAGAACATAAAAAGGAGAGATAACTCCTAACAAATATATATATATATATATATATATATATATATATATATATATATATATATATATATATATATAGAGAGAGAGAGAGAGAGAGAGAGAGAGAGAGAGTTGCTTTAAGAGGACTCCTCATCAGAAGAGGCAAGACTTATAATGAATGAGTCAATATATTTATATATCTATCAAAATATCTTTTGGTGCATCTTCCACTCGCAATCACTCGGTATGTCTTACGGCCTTCTCCCAATTTCCAGGCGTCACAGTATCCAGAGCTTCTTTGGTAAGTTCCGATAGATTTACACCATCTTACAATTGTTTCGTTTCGCTATGAAACTTTTCACTTGGCCCCAAATTATTTTAGTTTTATCGGGTTGTATTGGCAGTGGTAGGGAGTGAGGAACCCGAATAATTTCATTCCATTTTCTGCTGCAATTTTATCTACGACATAAATGTCTTTCATTTTAACGGAGTACTCCTTCCTTTACATCTCTAGAAGTTGACTTTTCAACATTTTCTCTGTTGGTTTCGCACCTTTAGAGATGAGCCATTCTGTAATTACTGCCTTTTTGCTTGACATCGTTGTTAGTCTATCTACTTTCCTTGAAAAATAAGGAGCATTATCCATCACAATAATTGAAGTTGGTGGTATGTTCGGGAGCAACTGGCAACGAAACCATTCTTCAAACACTTCGTGAATCATTTGACGGTGATAATCACCATAATTTTTTGCAGTGAATTTAAGCTCAGCGTTTGGAATGAAGCCTTTTGCAGAGCCTGCATGCAGAATTATAAGTCGGCCACCTTTTCCTGACGGCACTTTAATTCCAGTAGCATTTTCGGATTTATTCTTTCCAGCATTTTCCTACAGTGTAATTTTGATTAACCCAAGTCTCAACCAGATAAATTACATTTCGTCCGTTCTCTCTGACTTTCTGCATTTTTTCTAGGAATCTTGTTCGCAAGCACTACACGTCATATCGTTCCATCAAAATTTTCCTACCACCGAGTTTTGCGTACCGGAAACCAATTTCTTTCACAATTTTTCTCGATTCTCTACACCGTGGAATCCCGTTCTTTCCCTCATTTCAAACAACACTTTGTTAATGGTTGGAATTTCTTTCCTCTCGTAAAATTTGAGAATTATCTGACGAAGCAAACATTTGTCAAAGTCATCCAAACCAGTCACAGGTTTTGATCTTTTCCTCTTCTTTAATCTCGAAAACTGGGTCGCCAAATAATTCTTGCGACTCTCGTGCTTCTTTACATATTCGTTCAACTGTAGCTTTACAGACTTTTGTTGCCTCAGCTGTACGAAGAGTTGCATTTGCAACATGAGTAATGGGTCCCCTGTTCTGTTTCTCCATTGTGAAGTATCTTAACTCATTATGAATAATTTTCCTTGCCTGTCCTTGAATGACTACCAGTGAGGAACTCTGACCATCCATGACGACTACAAAAGGCTGTTTTGTCCTATAACGAGTGACAACTGCAGCTCATAATATATCCGTGCCTGGCCCGAGACACGAGGTCAGAGAAGTTCATACCAAAGCCACGTTTCTTCACTTTAAAAGGTTAATGTTCTTGACTGGTTTAACAAAATATTCGTCGGGATCTGTGTACAACAATCAACATTCATTCATCTATGGAGCAAATTTATTAATTTCAGTTACTAAACTGCTCCCTTTATATACCTCATTAAAAATTGTAATAGATTTATGTTTGGCAACGCCAGACCAATTTCAGTCCTAACCACCCACGGTATTTAGACTTTTTTTCATCTTATCACCCGAATATTTTTTTCCATATTCAGTTGACTATTGTCTGGAAACAATCTACACAAAAAAAAAATAACATCAAAGATGGAAAAAACAATTTCATATTCAAATTTCTCTATTTATAGAAAAGTTCAGACAACATCTTTTAAGCATTTAATCACACACACACACACACGTGTTTGAGAACCAACTATATTTACATCCGCTAATACTCACCTTCACCATAAAGGACCCCAGCTTATAAAACTTGTCCATTCTTAGGAGATTAACGAAGGGTTTATTGTTTTTTAACTTACAGATACAGATTTCAATACTTGACCTTAGAATCGAGATTATGTATGCCACGTTTCTCAAATATGATATTGAAAAACTGTTTAAAATATTGATCATTAACAACTGTATACATAAAAACAGTGTTTAGTAAATGTTTCAGAGTAATTTCCTTCAGTTTTGCTATATAAGAACGACCTATATTCCATAAAAATTTTCTCTCAGAATGGAAGTTTGGCAACGCACGTAAATGACATTCGTCCCAACAAAACCCTCACGAAGCTCAGTTGTTAATGATCAATATTCTAAACAGTTTTTCAAAATCATATTTGAGAAACGTGGCATATATACATAATGTCGATTCTCAGGTCAAGTATTGAAATCTGTATCTGTAAGTTAAAAAACAATAAACCCTTCGTTAATCTCCTAAGAATGGACAAATCTTATAAGCTGGGCCTTTATGGTGAAGGTGAAGATTAGCGGATGTAAATATAGTTGGCTCTCAAGCACGTGTGTGTGTGTGTGTGTGTGTGTGTGTGTGTGTGTGTGTGATTAAATGCTTAAAAAAGATGTTTGTTATCTGAACTTTTTCTATAAATAGGTTTGGTTTGACTATAGTTGTCATAAGATCCAAAGCTATTAAAACAGTATTTTGAGCACCAACCGGAGGATGTGAATGATTTGAAGCACTGCCTTGTTCGGTAACATTTATAGTTCTGATTCTTGCACTACACACTTTTCCTTTCTCACACCTACACTACACTACACTACACTATGTGGTTTCTTTAACTTTTTTTTTTTCATCAACAACATAATTGTATCCATTAGGAAGGAGCTTTTTGTTGCCACGCGCTGTGCTAAATGAATTCCATTGGTAAAATGTTTTTCGCATGTTTCAAAATGTTTAGTATGAGAATCATCTCATAATAAGTAAATGGTGAGTTGGTAGTTTATCAAGAACTCAATTTTTTTTTTTTTTTTTTTTTTTTTGTCCGCTTGGTTTTATGTACCTCCGGCTTAGTGTCCATTCGGCTTGGTGTCCATTCGGCTTTATGTCCTTTGGGCATCATGGGTTCGAATTTTTGTCCTTTGGCAAAAGTGCATTCGGCTTCCCGTCCGGGTGTGCGCATTTAGGGCTGGATTCCAACCTTGGGGGACTTCACAATCTACGAGTAGCCTACTTTTCGAAAAGGTGGTATTTCTAAGTAATAGATACACGGCGGGTATTTAGCGAGAAATGGCAGTTTCTTATAGTATTTTTGTTGCTTATTTACAATTTAACGTTATTTTTGGGGTCGGCTGTAATTAACCCTGAAGTCCATCCAACAAGGGGTTTCCATATGCGATTCTCACAAGACAGAGCATGGGTATATACGTCTGTTTCGAACAGTTCATATCCCGTCCGGCAAGTGCAGTAACTTGTTAACGTATGGGTACCACCCCGGAGTATTAAACACGGTGGCCAGCCCTATGAGAGCTGCAAGTCAGCTCAGTGGTCTGGTTAAACTACTTTAACAATAATAATTAAACACGGCGAAGGGACATTCTTCCATTTGGCCGACAACAAACAAACAAATGCTCCGCCAGTGTCAGATCCCTAAAAGTGTAGAAAAACCAGTTTCCAAGGTATTGCACTTGCCGGACGGGATATGAACCGTTCGAAACAGACGTAGCCGTGCTCTGTCTTGTGAAGATCGCGTATGGAAACCCCTTGTTGGATGGACTTCAGGGGTTAATTACAGGTTAATTACAGCCGACCCCCCAAAAATAACGTTAAATTGTAAATAAGCAACCAAAATACTATAAGAAACTGTCATTTCTCGCTAAATACCCGCCGTGTATATATTACTTAGAAATACCATTTTTTGCACCAATTTCTCGGTGGGTAGGATCCATGGACGTTAGGTGACGGGTGGTGGGAAATTTACACACGCACGCGCGATCAAGCACATGTTAAAGACAGGCTTTTTTGCATTCATACTGCACTTTCATCGGAACTGAAGGGAAAGCTTCCCAGTTGGTCTTTCACCGGCCGTTTGAGAAAAAATTCCGGGATTCCCGTTATGATAAAGGAGCTTAGGCTAGGATTTATTTAGGCTGCGTTCTCTCTCTCTCTCTCAACCTCCGAGACTTTTAAAGGACGATTTTCGGTTGTCAATAGTCCAAACGCTGTCTTGGGACAGTATACGGTCTTGTGTGAATGTCAATTTCATTTTATTCCACCCATACATTATAAAAAATAAATCTGGTTTTCATTAACGTAAGAAGTCCACCTGCCAACGAAGTTCTTCGCCGCCACAGTTGTATAGTGACGTGACTGGTAACCGGAAGTTCTTGGTTGGTTCCGGCCCAGTCGAGACGAGGTGGACGGTTATTGATGTCAATGCTGATGAACGAATTAAGGCCTTGGAAGCTTTCGGAAAAATCCTTCTTATTTGGTGTTATTCACCTGGTCGTCGGTGCTTCCGACTAGCAAAGGTATTTGGCGTTTATCTTTGAATTTCATTTCGTATTGGCAGAATAGGCGTCAAGTGTTCAAATAGCGAGATTGAAAGTCACATGAACAATGGGCATCTATCTGAGGAGGAGGCATTGCGGCGTGATACTGACTCTAAAGGCTACTCGTGACACAAAACGGTGATTATCACTTGGATTTGCGTATTCTCCTCGGCATGGATTAGGTCAGTATACAAGGTTATACAATGCTCAAGTTGACGGCATATAAGAAAATTAATGCTTTAGGCGAACTTAATGATTTTGTATTACAAGTTAATCTTAAGAGAGAGGTTGGGGTGGGGGAGGGGGAAGGGGGCGGGGGGTCGAGGATGGAATGTTACTGGGGAGTAGAGGACAGAGGAAAAATGGTTCATTTTCACTGGATTTTCTTTCGCTATGAGGACTGGAGTTATTCCATAGGTGGTGGGTTCAACTAAAAGATTTTCTGTCATATGGGATACTTGAATATGTCAGTGTGCTTCAAAAAGATAATGACTGATCTGCTTCGTAGCTTTTGTTGTTAGGTTTACTGATCTGTTGTATAAGCTAATTCCTTTTAGTTGTGAATATAATGGCGCTAGTTTTTATTATTACTCTTCAGAGAAATGCTTTCACAGAGGCCTGGATTAAGCACACTCTTGCATGCATGATTCTAGTTTTGCCTGTAAAGCTCTATCATACACGTGTGTCATGAATCATGAGGCTCCTGTAGATGGATGGAGTGTGTCACTGACAGGCAGAGGAAGTGGTGAGTGTGAGGGAAAATAGCTCTCTCTCTCTCTCTCTCTCTCTCTCTCTCTCTCTCTCTCTCTCTCTCTCTCTTGTCTGTGTGGTTTTCCGTTCGTCTGTTTCCCAGTCAGCCTTAGTTTGGGAGATGAGGTCAGAAGTGAGGAAACTATCTTCGTTCAAACCGTGCTTTTCTCACTGCACTGGTGTGATTCATCTAAGGAAACGCCTCAGGAGATTGTTAAAGAATGGTTGGGTGCCAGTTTAATCATCACCGTACGTGTGTTATTTGAAAGCGAAGTATTGTCAGCAGTTTCACTTCATTACGTGAAATAGTTGGAATAAACGCTGCTGAATCTGGACACGCTGGCTTTCAGAAGCGTTTCGTGGAGGAAATGCTACACTGCCTACCTACCTACCTACCGTTCTCTAAGACAAATTCAGGATCGTCTCTGTTTCCTGAAACGGGCAACAGAGCAGTCAGCCAGTTGCACTGGCCAACCTCTTGGAAATATTGCCTTTGTCAACAAATATCTTAATGATGAGTGTTCTGTAAAAAAAACTTGTGATTAGTATGGGGCATCGCACCTCGGGACAGGAGTGCCCTGTTCACTTTTTGTAGTTCCATCCACGAGGTCCAGAGGTTTTACAGAGAATTTTACAAAGGCCTAGTTAGTTTGTCCTGAAGTCCATACTAAGGGAGGGTGTTTTGAAGGGAAAGTTAGTGTGAGTAAGTTAATCTGCTTATGGCCTGTGCCCCGAGGTCAAATAAAGAAATCCCAGGTGTATAGGCAGTGTTAGCCTCAAGAAATGATCTTCAACTTCACTGACAAACAAGAACATTCTGCCTGATTCGTACTCTGTATCTCCTCTTTTTCGCCCCGTCTAACGCGTGACGTCACGCGTCGACTGTCAGACAGGTACCCTGCGCGTCGGCTAACCTGATATAGCTCAACCGTGCTTGGCATATATACATAATCTCGATTCTCAGGTCAAGTATTGAAATCTGTATCTGTAAGTTAAAAAACAATAAACCCTTCGTTAATCTCCTAAGAATGGTCAAATCTGTGTGTGTGTGTGTGTGTGTGTGTGTGTGAGTAAATGCTTAAAAGATGTTTGTTATCTGAACTTTTCTATAAATAGGTTTGGTTTGACTATAGTTGTCATAAGATCCAAAGCTATTAAAACAGTATTTTGAGCACCAACCGGAGGATGTGAATGATTTGAAGCACTGCCTTGTTCGGTAACATTTAATATAGTTCTGATTCTTGCACTACACACTTTTCCTTTCTCACACCTACACTACACTACACTACACTATGTGGTTTCTTTAACTTTTTTCATCAACAACATAATTGTATCCATTAGGAAGGAGCTTTTTGTTGCCACGCGCTGTGCTAAATGAATTCCATTGGTAAAATGTTTTTCGCATATGTTTCAAAATGTTTAGTATGAGAATCATCTCATAATAACTAAATGGTGAGTTGGTAGTTTATCAAGAACTCAATTTTTTTTTTTTTGTCCTTTCGGTTTTATGTACGTCCGGCTTAGTGTCCATTCGGCTTGGTGTCCATTCGGTTTTATGTCCTTTGGGCATCATGGGTTCGAATTTTTGTCCTTTGGCAAAAGTGCATTCGGCTTCCCGTCCGGGTGTTCGCATTTAGGGTGGATTCAACCGGGGACTTCACAATCTACGAGTACTTTTTCGAAAGGTGGTATTTCTAAGTAATAGATACGGCGGGTATTTAGCGAAGTGGCAGTTTCTTATAATTATTTATTGCTTATTTACAATTTAACGTTATTTTTGAGGTCGGCTGTAATTAACCCTGAAGTCCATCAACAAGGGACCATACACGATCTTCTAAGACGAGCACGGAGTATATCGTCTGTTTCGAACGGTTCATGTCCGTCACTTGAAGTGCAGTAACTTGTTGACGTATGGGTACCACACCCGAGGGGGCAGTGTCTTTTACAGTTTACTTGGCCTATGAGAGCTGCAAGTCAGCTCAGTGGTCTGGTTAAACTACTTTAACAATAATAATTAAACACGGCGAAGGGACATTCTTCCATTTGGCCGACAACAAACAAACAAATGCTCCGCCAGTGTCAGATCCCTAAAGTGTAGAAAAACCAGTTTCAAGGTACTGCACATGCCGGACGGGACATGAACCGTTCGAAACAGACGTAACCAAATGCTCTGTCTTGTAGTCGCGTATGGAAACCCGTTGTTGGATGGACTTCAGGGGTTAATTACAAGTTAATTACAGCTGATCGCCAAAAAATAACGTTAAGTTGTAAATAAGCAACGAAAATACTACAAGAAACTGCCATTTCTCGCTAAATACCGCCGTGTATCTGTGCCAGAAATACCAATTTTGCGCAATTTCTCGGTGGGTAGGATCCATGGACGTTAGGTGACAGGTGGTGGGGAAATTTACACACGCGCATGAAACAAGTACATGTTAAAGACAGGCTTTTGCATTCATACTACTCATCAGGAGCAGAGAAAGCTACAGTTGGTCTTTCACCAGCCGTTTGAAAAAATTCAGGATTCCGTTATGATAAAGGAGCTTAGGCTAGGATTTATTTAGGCTCGTTCTCTCTCTCTCTCTCTCTCTCTCTCTCTCTCTCTCTCCTCTCTCTCTCTCTCTCTCTCTCTCTCTCTCATGCACCTCGGTTTGTCAAAGAGTCCAAACATGTCTCGGGACAGTATACACAGGTCTTGTCGTGAATGTCAATTTCATTTTTATTCCACCCTTACATTATAAAAAATAAATCTGGTTTTCATTAACGTAAAGTCCACCTGCCAACGAAAAGTTCTTCTCCGCCACAGTTGTATAAAAGTTAAATATACCTTAGTTTTACCAGACCACTGAGCTGATTAACAGCTCTCCTAGGGCTGGCCCGAAGTTAGACTTATTTTACGTGGCTAAGAAGCAATTGATTACTTAGCAACGGGACCTACAGCATAGTGACGTGACAGGTAACCGGAAGTTCTTGGTTCCGGCCCAGTCGAGACGAGGTGGACGGTTATTGATGTCAATGCTGATGAACGAATTAAGGCCTTGGAAGCTTTCGGAAAAATCCTTCTTATTTGGTGTTATTCACCTGGTCGTCGGTGCTTCCGACTAGCAAAGGTATTTGGCGTTTATCTTTGAATTTCATTTCGTATTGGCAGAATAGGCGTCAAGTGTTCAAATAGCGAGATTGAAAGTCACATGAACAATGGGCATCTATCTGAGGAGGAGGCATTGCGGCGTGATACTGACTCTAAAGGCTACTCGTGACACAAAACGGTGAATGTCACTTGGATTTGCGTATTCTCCTCGGCATGGATTAGGTCAGTATACATGGTTATACAATGCTCAGGTTGACGGCATGTAAGAAAATTGATGCTTTAGGCGAACTTAATGATTTTGTATTACAAGTTAATCTGAAGAGGTTAGGGTCGGGGAAGGGTGGGGGTGGGAGTCGAGGATGGAATGTTACTGGGGAGTAGAGGACAGAAGAAAAATGGTTCATTGTCTCTGGATTTTCTTTCGCTTTGAGGACTGGAGTTATTCCATAGGTGGTGGGTTCCACTAAAAGATTTTCGGTGATATAGGATATTTGAATATGTCAGTGTGCTTCAAAAGACAGAATGACTGATCTGCTTCGTAGCTTTTGTTGTTAGGTTTACTGATCTGTTGTATAAGATAATTCCTTTTCTTTGTGAATATAATGGCGCTAATTTTTATTACTCTTCAGAGAAATGCTTTCACAGAGGCCTGGATGAAGCACACTCTTGCATGCATGATTCTAGTTTTGCCTGTAAAGCTCTGTCATACACGTGTCACGAATCCTTGAGGCTCACACTGTAGATGGATGGAGTGCTGTCACTGACAGCAGAGGAAGTGGGAGTGTGAGGAAAATAGCTCTCTCTCTCTCTCTCTCTCTCTCTCTCTCTCTCTCTCTCTCTCTCTCTCTCTCTCTCTCTCTCTCTCTCAGGCACCCAGCTTGTCTATGTGTGGTCTTCCGTTCGTCTGTTCCCAGTCAGCCTTAGTTTGGGAGATGAGGTCAGAAGTGAGAAACCATCTTCGTTCAAACGGTGCTTTCTCACTGCACTGGTGGTTCATCTGAAACGCCTCAGGAGATTGTTAAAGAATGGTTGGGTGCCAGTTTAATCATCACCGTACGTGTGTTATTTGAGAGCGAAGTATTGTCAGCAGTTTCACTTCATTACGTGAAATAGTTGGAATAAACGCTGCTGAATCTGGACACGCTGGCTGGCTTTCAGAAGCGTTTCGTGGAGATGCTACACTGCCTACCTACCTACCGTTCTCTAAGACAAATTCAGGATCGTCTCTGTTTCCTGAAACGGGCAACAGAGCAGTCAGCCAGTTGCACTGGCCAACCTCCTGGAAATATTGCCTTTGTCAACAAATATCTTGATGATGAGTGTTCTGTAAAAAACTTGCTGATTAACAGGGCATCGCACCTTGGGACGAGGTGGCCTGTTCACTTTTGTAGTTCCATCCACGTGGGTCCAGAGGTTTACAGAGAATTTTACAAAGGCTAGTTGGTTGTCTAAAATAAGATTACAGGGAGAAGAAGAAATGCAATTGTAAACAAAGCTCGTCATTTACGAGCTCCTATTTTTTATCGATTATTTCAGTGAACGAGGACAATATGAATGAGTAATGTCATGAAGCTTTTAAAAAGTATCAAGGATAGCATGAACATTGAACATTCCTTGCTGACAGTGAAACTAAAGCAGATGGAAGAAATTTTGCTAAACACTTTCCTGGCCTGGCCGGGCAGATGCCCTCAGGCTATGGCTGTGACGTAGAAGTGACGTATAGAACGTTCGGACGAAGTGAAAATGGCTTCATTTATACGCCACCCATAAGGAGAAAAAGACCCGTTGGTTTTCATTTTTTCGTGTAAACCGAGCTTGAATGATGTTGATGATGTAATTTTTGAAAAGCTGAGAATTGATATTGAAGACTTGATTGGTGTTCAAGAAATGCGAGGCAATAAAGTGATCTTGAAGTTCCGGAATCAGTGTGTTTATGAAACTTTTCTAAGCAATTATGATGAAAAAGTAATTTGTTTACCTAATGGTCTGGAGGTGAAAGTAGTTAATTTCAATGAGTGTCTTTACATTTGTCTCAATAAAGGTGCCGCTCCATTTGATATGCAAAACAGTGTGTTGAGTGATGTATTAGCTCGTACAGGAAAGTTATTGGAATTACGTGATAATAGCCTACTACCTCACTCATTAGACGTAAAGGACTGTTAAACGGAATACGAACGGCTAAAATGGAAATTAAGAAAAACATTCCATCGGCGCTTTTCTTAGGATGACACAATACTTCTTTCATGTATAACGGGCAGAAAAACACATGTCTCAAATGTGGCAGTGAGAATCATTTTGCTGTGGGTGCTCCTTGGACAGAATAGTGAATATTTTGAGCATGAGAAGGATTTTCAAGTCTGCCGAATCTACGAGGGAACAAAACGCAAGAACAGAAACGCAAGGAACGAACAAAACCCAAGAAGGAAAAGCAAAAGAGAGTCACTAGGTGAAGATACACCACATAGCAGAAATCTTCATAATACCAAGAGTGCAGTCGTGGAAAATGGCAACAACGAGCTAAGTGTTTTAACAGAAAGGAAGAGTATTGAGCTTGAGGATAGTGAAAAACTCAAAGAATGTGAGAATAAGGATTCAAATGAGAGGAGGTGATGTCTACTATCGATGAGGAGGTACATAGTGGACCAGGATTGGGAAGCGTCTGAATTGGTGATTATACAAGAAACTACACCTGTTAGAAACAACACTGTTATCACGACGAATGTTGACGTTCATCAAGAGGACAGAAAGATAAATCTGAAACCGGGACACGAAATTGGTCAAGGACGAGAAGGAGGAGGACAAACTGGTGCAGAATATATTGACGAAGGATTAATGGAGACTGATGGAAATTTGGAAAGTGCGTCTGGAAGCGGAAAATGGAAAATTCAAATGGAAAATGACGTCAAGATGAGAATCTCAAAGAAGAAAATAGGGATTAAAAATATTCAAGATCCGAAGACAATAGTGATGAGAAAACTGAAAAAAATTGAGGAGAGACCAGAAAGGAAAAGTTGGAATCTTCTATAGTTTCACACCTTCGATCTCTCAATTGGTTGTTTAAATGTGAATGGATTAAATGACGTGAGTAAACAAACAAAGTTGTTTCCTTGTCTGGAAACATTATGATATAGATGTTTGGTTATTGCAAGAACATAATGTGAAGGATTTAAAAGCTCTGAGTTTTTTCACAAATTATTATGATGTTTTGTTAAACCCAAGTAATAATCTTAAAGGAGGTACAGCAGTTTGTATAAATAAGTTTAAATCATTATCTGTCATAAGCAAGGAAATGGATACTGAGGGACAGATAATAGGAACTAAAATATCTTGTTTAAATCGCAGAAACACAATTGTGAATATTTACGCACCTTCTGGTACAGATAAAAAAGAAAAGGAAGGAGAAGAATTTTTGGCAATAAAATCTTATGTTATTTCGTCCAAAATGTTGAAAATGTAGTTTTCGGGGATAATTGTGTTACATCTAGAGATGTTAATACAGGGAAAGATAATTTAATTAATCAAAATCATTTCCAGACCTTCATACAAAAATGTAGGATTAAAAGATGTAACATATACACTTGTAAAACATTCCAAAATACACCTACATTAGAAAAGCTATGGTTCTAGGATAGATCGCCTATATGCTAAACAGCTACTCCGTAGTGTGATAAGTACTGATACAGTGCCTGTGGCCTTCTCTGATCATTGTATGGTCATTGCTAAATTCAGGATAGGCGACGTGCAAAAGGGAAAAGGATTTTGGAAATTGAATGCGTCTTTACTGGAGACAGAGGGAGTTGGCGAAAATTTTGAATGTTTTGGAGACATTTAAAACTTAAAAAAGATAGTTTAAAAAATATAATTGAATGGTGGGAACTTGCTAAAGAGATAAAGGTTTTCATTAAAGCTGCAACGAGGGTATCAAATGAAAAATGGTAATAAATTTATTGCAGTATCGATTAAAATATCTATATGGCTTATGTAATGCTGGGAATGATAAATATGATGAAATTTATGCTTTGAAAAGTAAAATAAACTGTCTCCAAAACGAACTTTGTGAAGGAATTAAAATAAGAGCAAAATTAAAAGATCAAGTGGAAGGGGAAAAATTGTCATCGCACTTGCTTAGGAGGAGAGAAAGCATAAAGGCCATTACCTGGTAAAGAAGCTAAAATTATAAATTGGAAATATGCAAACAGATACAGGCTGTTCTCCTATTTCTTGGGATCATTTTAAAAGTATGTATGAATTTATTGAGGAAATCACGAGAAGAACAATCATATCTGTATGAGAAATGCAAAAAGAAAGGTAGATAGAAGAGGACAATGAACTTTTAGGAGGAATTTGATACAAAAGAATTATGGGAATCATTGAATAAAATGAGTAGAAATCACCTGGAAGTGGATTAACTGTAGAGTTTATAAAAGATTTTGGTACATATTATCAAAACGATATTTTAGCGGTAATAAAATGTGTATGTTGAAGGAAAAGTTTATCGGAATCACAAATTTAGGAATAATAAAACTATGTCCAAAAAGATTAAATTTGGAACTGATTGAAAACTGGAGACCATTCACTCTGTTAAATGTTGATTATAAAATTATAGCAAAAAACAATGGCAAATCGGTTGAAACTTGTACTTGGAAAAATCATATCGCCTGAACAATATTGTGGTGTTCCAAAGCAGATCTATAATTCTGCAATAATACAATAAGAGACATAACTAAATTATGAGGAAATGTTTGAATGCAGGATGTTAAGCTTGGACTAGTCCAAAGCTTTTGATAAATTGAACTTGCCATTCCTTTTTAGAATTATGGAAAAGTTTGGATTTTCAGAAAGATTTATTACATGGTTAAATATTATATAAAGATTGTAAAAGTATGATATGTGTGAATGGACTATTTACAGGCACCGTTAATGTTAGAAGGTCGGTTAGACAAGGTTGTCATATCCAATGTTGTGTATGTCATTTTCCAAGAACCATTGTACCTAGCATTAAAAACCAATAAAAAAATTGTTCCCCCTACATTACCAAACAATGACAAAATTAAAGTACAGGGATTTGCTGATGATACAACAGTAATCTTTGCAGACGATGATTCATTAATAGAGATTCACAATGAAATAAAAGAAATTTGAAGCAACAACTGGCTCATTATTAAATAAAGAAAAATCGGCATCTTAGGAATAGGTGAATGGTCGGGCAGAAGAGACTGAAGTTAACTTGTTTCAAGTTGTGGACTGTGCTAAAATTTTAGGCATTTATTTCAGCAATTCATATGAAACTTGTGGAAATAAACAGGTCAGATATACAAGAAAAAAATTGAAAAGGCAGTTAACATGTTGTGTAAAAGATATTTAACACTTTGCAGAAGCATTAATAATCGCTCTGATATTGTCAAAAATATGGTATGTAGCTCACACTTCCCGTTAAAGTAAAAAAACAAGCTCAAAGGTGAATGCAATTATTTTCAAGTATATATGGTGTGGTATGTATCGACCTATAAAACGCAGTACCCTGCATTTGTCAAAAATAGAAGGGGGTTTAGGAATAATAAGTATTGAAGAAAAGGCAAGAGCAATCTTCACTGTAACTTGTTTAAAAAGTATAATAAACTGTAACGGGTTAACCAGGTATTATTGTTATGTAAGATTAAATGGTATGATGGAATTAGATCATTTATCAGAAATAGCATATTTTACCCTGCATATTGTTCTTTGGCAGCAGATGATAATAGAAATCATATCACAATAAATTCCAAATATAAATAACGAAATGTATTCAATCATTTGGAGGAAAGAAATTCCAATAGTAGAAAATAATTATCCCACACTTAAATGGAAAAATATTTGGAGAAATATTAATAGTCAATTCATTAAAGTAGAGGAAAGGGAATTTGTGTTCAGGTATATTCATTCAAGAGTCACTAGCAACAAAACAAAGGCTCCATATGTTGAAGTTAGGAGAGGACTCAAAATGTGACCAATGTGGGAAACAAGTATCAAATGCATATTTTTACTTCTTTGTAAGAAAAGAAAAACATAGTAAATTGGTTTTGATTCCATTCTAAGGAAATGCTGTAAACTAAATAATTATAGTTTATTGAAACTATTATTCTATGATATAGTAGGAAATCAAGCGATTGATAAAAACACAGCCATTTTATTGATCACCAGCTATTTGTACTGTTTGTGAGATATTTACTAGACACAACAATACTTTGCCAAATATAATTGATTTTTGAAAATAAACTAGAATCTAAGGATGTATGTCCCCAAATGTAGATATACAATAATATTTTAAATGCTGTAACCAAGAATTTTTTAATTATAAGTTTTGATTTTGATTTTGTATTGTAGCAAAATGTTATATAAGTTTATATTTATATTTTGTATTACAAGAATTACTCAATGTAAATTATTGGGGAAATGTAATGGTATTTTTATAATAAAACAATAAGATTACCTGGGTTTTTTATTCACTGATTTTCCTTGAATAAAGGAAAATTTATAAACTTATTGAACAAATGAGTGGGAGAAGTTACTTATGCTAATTTAATCCATGTGTCACACTAGACTCTGCTCAACATTTGAGCTTCAGCTGTAATTTGATAAATAACTTCGCTGTTTGTGGACCCTTTTTTTAATAGACGTTTCCGATTTCATCTGTTAACTCTTTCACTATAAATCCTTTTTCTCCTTTGCAGGTTCGTGAGTGCAATAAGAACACTTCATTTCAACATAACCACTGAGGACACTTTGACACTTGGAACAAAGAAGTAAGTGTTCGATTGAAGTCTCATTATGTGTGAGTGTTGAAAACCCTTTTTGTCCAAAACCATTGTCAGTTCATAGGATTGATATAATGAAGTAGTTTTGACGCATTTCTTAACAGTGGCTAACCTAGTCAGTAGTGGAGGTCCCCAGGGAGGCATGAATTGGGTTTTATACATCTTTAAAACAAATTAAAAACATTTCTAAATCTGTTTTTTTATGCAAGAATAAATACCAGTGGTGCCTCTGGTTGGTGGCTCCTGCATGTGGAAACCTGGCTGTGGCACATATTGAAGGATTTTGGCTCCTTTAGCTTTAATTAACGTAACTGCAGCATGTGTGTCCACTACTGATGTACATATTATCAGTGTAGATTGAACCCGTGTAGATTTCCCCCACTTCAATGCATGTGCAAACCCTGGAACTGATTTGGGCTGTAGGCCTAGTGTTCGTTCCTGCTGTAGAAGTCTGTCTTCTGCTGCTCTTGGAAACCAGACTTGTGGTTTCACCTTCGGGTTTCTGTTAACAGCAACTAATTCAAGAATGAATATTCCTTCCACTCAAGGTATTACAATATTTACAATGGCCCAGTGCCTCCTACCGATCTTATTTCACTTTATATTTGTTTTAAAAATTGTTTTTATAAGTTTGTAGATATGGTGTCCTCTTTCGACTTCTGAACAGCATCATAACCATATCGCTATTTGCACGTTTCAGAGAAACTTGGCGTTTTTTACATCTAAAACTGTCCTTGTAGGAGTCTGATGTACAATCAGTGATTGGGACAATATTCTACATATACGATTTTGCGGCAATTTTTCAATAACAATGTTTCAGTGTCAGTCTTTGTGCTGACAGTTGGTTGAGTGCAGTGTCAAAGGTCTGACTAAAACTCCAGGTTTTTGTAGACCGAAAATCCTGTACATATATGCTGGCATGAGATGTTAGAAGAAGCCCCTCTCTCTCTCTCTCTCTCTCTCTCTCTCTCTCTCTCTCTCTCTCTCTCTCTCTCTCTCTCTCTCTCTCTCTCTCTCTCTCTCATTTCGTACCAAATTCACTTGGATGTCTCTCTGCATCGCCGACACAAGAAAGAACAAACATGTGCCCCCAGAATAATCCCAGCAGCGTATTATCAGGCTATGAAGACATAATTCTTGAGTCCCTGTGTCACTGACATCAGAGCTCTTCACGTTGCTCTGTTCTGTGCAGCCACGATAAAGTCAGGTGTCTTTACGATGCCCAACGCATGCCCTCTTCAGGAGCTTCTTTTCTTCAGAAGTCTCCTGAAGTGGCTGCCTAATATCCTTGGCTCTGTACTCTCCATCAGAGCATCTATGGTAGTCTGGCCTCTTCTGCACATGCTACATGTTTTGTTCGCCGTAGCCTATGGTAGGCCTATTGTAGGCTTTTCATGAGAGACAAGTTAGCCTGAACTGGAGGTCATTAAGCCTAAAGATACAGGTGGGTTCGAGACGGAAGAGCTGTTTGTTTTGGGCTATTTAGGTGACCTTGTGCAGCTCTGGAATCTTACCTTGAGCAGTCTGATTCATCTGCTTTGAATGAGGTTCCTTGGCGCTAACACTACCTCCCTGGGTATACTCCATTACATAACACACCAGTAATTGATGATTCAAGTTCAATGACCGTCTTTTCATTTCAACAGGACATTACTCTCCCGGGGAGAAGCAGCGTTTGTTCACAGAGAGAGAGAGAGAGAAAGAAGAAAGTTATAATCACGGAAAAAGCAGCTGGATTATAGCGCGCGTGTGCACTGTGCAACGTTGTTAATTGAAACATGTTATTGGCTGAGAAATGTCATTTGGAATGGAAGTTTTTAGTGACACTGAACTCTTGCACAGCGTTTGTCAGGAGATTTTTAAGCAGAATTAAGTTCAGTCATTGACAGCAGGAAAACTCTCGTGGTCTGACCTGTATTATTTCCTAAGAGGCAGTTCAGTGCGCATCTATTGCTCGTTAAGACTGTATTTGATGTTATTTGACTCTTGATGGCGTGTATATCAAACTGACACCTCTAGGAGTGGAAAATGGACCATCTCGGATTCGATTTTCTAAAAATAAGAGGTGGTGATTCCTATGGCCGTTCAGATGAAACTGACTAACAGGTCAAGGGGTTGAAAATTTTTTTCACTTAAGTCTGGTACATTTCACCGTACGTGTGACCTTCCCTGACCTAGAAAGATAGTGTTTAAAATAGTTGTGGCTACATGGGAATACTGCGCTGAGGTAATCCGTTGCCTCTGTATGGTGGCCTCTCCTGTTACAGAACTGGTTCTTGCAAGGTGCATTATTATTATTATTATTATTGTGTGTGTGTGTGTGTGTGTGTGTGTGTGTGTATGCAAGATGAACCCTGTTCTAGGAACAAGCCCACAAACTGGGCCATTGACTTGAAATTCAAACTTCCAAAAAGATTGTGTATTATTATTGTGTGTGTGTGTGTGTGTGTGTGTGTTATTATTATTATTATTATTATTCAGAAGATGGTACCTATCCGTATGGAACAGGAAGCCCACAAAGGGGCCATTGACTTGAAATTCAAGCTTCTAAGATTGTGTGTATTATTTTATTATTATTGGTATTTTTTTTTCTATCACAGTCATCCTATTCGACTGTGTGGTATTTATAATGTGCGGGGGCGGGTTTCTGGGTTGCATCCTGCCTCCTTAGGAGTCCATCACTTTTCTCACTATGTGAGCTGTTTCTAGTAGCACACTCTTCTGCATGAGTCCTGGAGCTACTTCGGCATCTAGTTTTCAGATTCCTTTTCAGGGATCTTGGGATCGTGCCTAGTGTTCCTATGATTATGGGTACAATTTCTACTGGCATATTCCATATCATAATGGCCTTCGAGTCTTGATACTTATCCATTTATTCCTCTTTCTTTCTCATCTACTCTGGTGTCCCATGGTATTGCGACATCAATGAGTGATACTTTCTTCTTGATTTTGTCAATCAACGTCACGTCTGGTCTTTTGGCACGTATCACCCTGTCCGTTCTGATACCATAGTCCCAGAGGATCTTTGCCTGATCGTTTTCTGTCACTCCCTCAGGTTGGTGTTCGTACCACCTATTACTGCAAGCTAGCTGGTGCTTCTTGCACAGGCTCCAGTGGGGGGCTTTTGCTACTGAATCATGCCTCTTTTTGTAGTGGTTCTGTGCAAGCGCTGGACTTTCACTTGCTGTGTGGTTTATGGTTTCGTCTTTCATATTGCACTTCCTGCATATGGGTGAGATGTTGTGTGTGTGTGTGTGTGTGTGTATTATTGTGTGTTATTATTCAGAAGATGGAACCTATCCATGCAGGACAGGAAGCCTACCACAGGGGTCACTGACTTGAAATTGAAGCGTCCAGAGAACATGAAGGAGCTCATTAGGAAGAAGTAAGAGAAGGTAACGGGAACAGGAAATTCTCCTGCAAGTAAACTGCCCATCTGAACTGAGCCTCTGATTCACTTTGTCGCTGAAATCTCCAGTGCATTTATTTATATACTCGTTTGTTCGAAAGAGATATCTGGATGTTCTGAGATTGGTCAAGGGGTGTTCAGGTGGCCCGGACTTGCGAAGTTCGGAGGACTGGGAAGGGCAGTGCTGAATGTAGTGTTATGGCGCTGTGGCTGGTCCGTCGCAGGATTCTCAGCAATGTCCGTTCATAGGATTTTCCCACATTTTCGGACGTCGTTGTGGAAAAGCTAGTTTTGTTGTGGTTTGGGTCCCTCCACTGAGCTAGGTTGCTGGTTTCAGTCTAGAATAATAATAAAGGTGCGGAGGTTTGGACCAAGTTGGAAGCTGCCCAGAGAAATGGTTTCATGTCCGACAGTTTCCAGTAGGGAAACTGGACTGAATTCCAGGTATAGTAGATTAGTGATTTATGGAATAATGTTTCTTGGAAGAGGGCGACCAGAGTGACCAGGCAGTAGAATGAAAGCCCTGGGTTTTAATTTGTATCTTTACAGGGCCTCCCATAGGTCCTCATTTAGTGCAAAAAGAATTTCCTATTATGAGATATCAGTTTATGGTATGTTTGGTGTTATTCTCCTAACTGTGTTCTATATAATGAAGGCATTAGACTTGCCTTCCCGACAGTCTGGTCTCGAGTGATGGAAACTCCGTTTTTCCGACTGTCGTTGAAATAGAGATTAAAATGTTCACTGTATGCTGACGGCGGGATAAATGATATCATGATGGGTGTTCCTAATGTCTCTTGTCTGAAGTGTCGAAAGGGTTTTGGGTGTCATATCTGACATTTTGAAGTCGCTTAATCTTGTGCCATGGTTTTCCTGGAGAAGCCTTCACAGAAGGGACGGTGCCTTGTGGATCCAGTCTTCCAGCATATTGTCACTCTCGAGAGGGAGAATAGCGGCTATTCCTGAAGCTTGTCATGCTGGGTATACTTGTATTCTTGGTATTCTTGATTGACGGGATAACATATTCCTGTTTCGACAACTGTCGTTTGACATAAGACTTAAAAAAAATAAAAAACTTGATACAGTGGCTATGAGTTGCAACAGTGTCATTCAAGCCCTGTGGATAGTGAAGTTGTTGGCTGAAGACCTTGTTGAAGTTGAACCAAAACCAGTCTTACACTTCTGGCAGAGGGTCCCCCGAGTGCTCAGCACTTTTACAGAATATATCATATGGACTTTCATCCTTAAAGTTTCTATTTATATTTACTGAAACGCCTAGCCACCACCAGTTCACGTTCCAAGTTAATCTGGCCCAGTGTCAATCATCAGTTGAATTAGAGGGCAAAATTATCATTCATTTGGTGTCAAATTATCTTTCAATTGGGTATCAAATTATAATTCAGTTAGCGTCAAAATTATCGATCGTGTTGGAGTCAAAATTATCATTCATTTTTGATTATCAAAATTTATTTCAATTGGTGTGAAATTATAATTCAATTGGTGTCAAAATTATCAATCCAAGTGTCATAATGATCATTCAGTTATTCGTGTCTTCAATGGACCCCGTCAGACATATTAAGACTATTATCGTATTAACGTAATTATATTTACTTTTGCTTTTGGTAGTTTTCAATGTGACCTGCTGAATAAGTAAACATCGTAAGAATATTAGTTATTAAGGTTTTAGTTTTAAGCTTTGCTTTTGTCTGCTGATCACTTAAGTTAAACACTCCTCCGCTTTCGTTATATGTTGTAAGTGCCTCATTAACGCTTGTTTTTTTTTCTGTGTTTATTTTTCGAGTGGCTGGTGAAAAGAGACCAGCGTTTGACATTGGAGGAGCGCTGCTCTTCGACAGACAGTTCGGGCCTTTTGATTCTCCCTGACGGATATGCTGCTGGCGCTTTTGGAATATTGAATATTCGTCCTGTGTATGGTCATAGGAGCTGTTTCTCAGGCCACTTCGGTCTGCGACGTTGTGTATCTTGTATTTTGCCGTATGGGAACTGCCTTCGCAGGTGTATAGTAGTCACTTGCGACTGGGTATCTGGTTTGCGTCGCAGTTGACTTGAGTCACACTGCGACTTCGTCGTGCTGCCACCTTAGTGGGAAAGGTTTCCTAAGGTGGTAAGTGCAGTCGTTTATCTCCTGCACTTACGGAGACGTAAAGCAGCTGGCATTGTGTTTTCCAGGACGCCCGTTTTTGCTGCAGCAGTGGGAGCATTCAGGCTCGTAAGGAGGACTGTAGGGAGACAGATATCAGGTAGGGATTTGCCCTTATTTTATTAACACAGACGTCTCCGACTTGTCATGCCTGTAGTTTACCTGTATCTGAGTCTTCCTTATTAGCAGTCCTGGTGCATGGGATCACGGCCTTCATTAAGGCAAAGACATTTAATGCCATTTGTTTTACTTGTTTTAAATTTATTTTTTTGCGTGAATTAATATATCACTTTTATATGTATATTGTGATTTTTATGACAGTCTTTTTGTTGCACCTTGGTATTGGTTTTGTTCATCTTTAGGTTTAAGTTTAGTTTATAAATCCTAGGTAGGAGATTTAAGTTTTCTCTCTTTTGTTCTTTGCCTTCTTTCATATTCTTATAGTCATAGGTATTAGTATTTTTCTGGCCAGTTATTGCTTTGGGCATCATTTTTGCCCCTGTGTAGATGTTTATTGTCCTTGATTTTTCTATAGGAGCTTAGTTTTGGTGGTTAGGAATCCACAGGATTTGAGATTCGGTATATCCTCACAGTCTGGGTTGACTTAAGGT
The DNA here is from genome assembly GCF_040412425.1 of Macrobrachium rosenbergii. Lineage (NCBI taxonomy): Eukaryota > Metazoa > Arthropoda > Malacostraca > Decapoda > Palaemonidae > Macrobrachium > Macrobrachium rosenbergii. The sequence continues at coordinate 1,073,617 of NW_027100725.1, forward strand.
TTTTTTTTCTTGTTGTAATTTTGTTTGTTATAAATATTGTAGAGTTTTTGTTTTTGTTTCCACTGACTAAGTTCTGCTGTGTACCTGGTAACAACACTGAGTAATTATCTTTAGTGCATAAGAACCTGCACTACGGCCCAACACGGGTCATAACAAAGACCCAAGTGGCTTTCAGTCAGGTTTTTACACAAAAATTGTAAGTTGTCATTGGCTGTCCATCTTCTGAGACGAGTAGTCCTAAAGAGAGAGAGAGAGAGTGCATTTGACCGGGCATTGAGGTCCGATTGGGTCCGAGGTTGTTAGAAGTAATTAAGTTCTTCATAGTGTTTAATAAACTATTTAAAGCAAATTTTGAGTTACAAAGAAACGAATGTATCTTATTCGCATTTTCATGTTTCACATAAGATCCCCCACTCTCTCTCTCTCTCTCTCTCTCTCTCTCTCCTCTCTCTCTCTCTCCCCCACCCCCAAGGTTTTAGACACGCTGTTTGCGATACAGTTCAACCTTCCTTACATAGGTTGTTCATATTACTGTTAATCCTTACCCTTCCCGTTGTCTGTATCGTCCACAGACCAGCCCAGACGTTTGTGCCTATACAGTTGGCAAATTCATTTCATTGCCCCTTTAGGTATCGTGCATAGCAGTGGATATCAACCAGATAGTTTCTTAAATGAAAACTCATCAGAATTTTATGGAGACGGTTGATTTTTCCATTCGTTCTCTCACTGGAGTGTGATAGTTTTGTATTGGCTGATGGCTTCGACTAAGCTGTCGCACTGGATGAGAGGCTGCTGTCATGTCCATGCACTAGTGCAGTGTTTGCACAGTTCTGTCCTTCTACTGGAGTTCGTTGATGGTAATTTAACCAGTGCTTACCGTACTAAGGCTATTTTCTGGTACATCAGGAAGTACAGTATATTTTCGAATACATTTGCTTTGTTCAAAGTGTTCAGATCAGTTTCTGACAAGTTGCTAATTCATTCCTTAATTATCATCTGCTTTTCAGTTACTGAAGTCTGTGATGCTGGAGGCAACTGACTGTTGTTGTTGCCTGATACTCTAGTGTTGATGGTCTCAGTTTCTCGGTTGAAATAATGATGTCAGGTGTTCCTCTGGTGGCAAGTTTGGTCAAATGTGAGCAATTTGCATATTGTGAAAACTTATATAACCTCTTTATTAATTGTATGTAAAACGTGTTTTGTGAAGAATGGTAGACCTCAAAAAATGCCTGTAGTCCCCGATTGGTTATTGTGAGTGTGCCTTCCCTCTGTCTCTGAGGAAATGGCGTCCTTCTTTCCTTCCTCCCTTCCTTCCTTCCTCCCTTCCTTCCTTTCGCTTTCCTGACTGGGGTTTGGAAAATCGTAGATCCTTTTTTCAGTTCACGGATGTTGACAGACAAGTGAACTTCATTCTCAGGTCGATCATTGTGCAGCAGTAGTGGGGCGTTTTGAGTCCAGTTTCTGTTGTTCATTAACGCCTGTATTCTGTGTAGTGTGGGTTTGGGTGTGGGTGTTTGTCTTTTTCTGCTGCAGGTGTCATGTTTAGCCTCAGTCTTATATTCCCTGGGTCTTGTGGGGGGACACAGGAGACCTTTGAGGGCCACTTCTGCAGTAGTCCCTCTCCGCCTCATATTCGAGATCTGATTAGGGAGGCCTGCTGTCCTGTGTGAAACGTCCAGATGTTGGACTAAACATTTTCGGTCGGTGGCCGGTTTAGATTAAGCTGGCCTCGTATCAGCACGGGCTCTTGCCTAAAGGCTGCTTACGTAGATCCGGGACCTCAGGTTTTATGCTGCGTGATTTTATTTAGCTGTAATGGGAAAGAGATTTGGCTGGCTTACGAGAGAGAGAGAGAGAGAGAGAGAGGCTTGCTGGTATAGATACAAGTTCAGTTCAATTCCGTTTCTTTACGGCGTCAGTAACCTGGATGCTGCGACACCAGTTTGTCAACTGTGGATGACATAGTGGGGCTACTTCTCATTGTGCATTTGGGCACCTGGAATAGGTTAGCGCCGATATGCTAAGATGACACACATACACACACACACACACACGTATATATATATGTATGTATATGTGTATATATATATATATATATATATATATATATATATATATATATATATATATATATATATATATATATATATATATATATATATACTGTATCGATCGATGTGAGCTGCATGTACGTCTGGCAGCGGCGGCTGCTGCTCATCGCGCCCTTTGGCAGATGAAGAAGCTGAGAGTGGGAGAGAGAGGACGAGTAACAGTATTATTGGTTCCTGAATCGCTTCCCAAGGGATTTCTTGACCAATCGAGTCCTTTTGAGTCCTGTAGGAGGAGTGATGATGTGGGCAGGCCATGCTGCCTTTCGGTTGGACCAATCCTGTTGAGAGAGAGAGAGAGAGAGAGAGAGAGAAGACATCCAAAGTCAAGTTGCCAGGTCAGCGCTTGTCCTCTGGCCTTAATTCTACATACTCCATTCCAGTAAGTCGAGTTAATGACACAGGCATTATTTGAGCCCAAGCAAAGCATAACGGTGGTGGAATTTGCCGTAAAGATGGTTGGCAAATACATAAGACATTATTTTGAGCGTTCTAGAACGCAGCTATTTCCAACAAAGTGAGTGGACGTGTTCTGCTCAGTTGATATACAGGCGCTAAAGCCGAATCAAGGTGATACTACATACTTGAAGAGGTTATTTATTTATTAGGGGTTAATGAAATCATATTACCGCATCATGTGTTGAGAGAAAGAAGGTCAGATTCTCAAGAGGAGAATTGTTCAGTCAGGCTGAAGTCTTGAAACTCGATGAAGTGTTTTCCTGTTTTAACTCTCTTGACTAGTGATAAAAATGATTCTTTTTTTTTGTCTTCTCATTGGGTGAAACGTGGATTGAAATAGAACTGGTAACGATACTGATCATTTTGAATAGCTTATTAAGTCAAAAGTGATATATATTCAGGTCTGATCAAAAGCTTCCATTTCTGTAATCGCGGCAAAAGAATAAACGTCGAATGATAAAGAACTCGCGCTTCTAGTCTTCCGATGAGTCACGGGGAGTGAGGAGGTGGTGGTGGTCTCCAGCATTCTGACCATATTGTAGCACCAAAAGAGAGAGGGGGCTGGGGGTTGGGTGGGACTGCCTTTGACTGCCAAGCAAAGGAAGGACCTGAAGGAAATGTGAAGGACTGATGTACCGAGTGCGTCTGATCACTGACGTAGCTTTGTCATTTGAATGTGAAATGTTCCACTACACAGTTTTTAAGTAGTAAAAATAAACGTTGCTAAATCTTGACGCACTGGATTATAAAAATGCCGCATAAGCATTATCGTGTATTATTATTATTCTGTGTGTGTGTATTATTATTATTCAGACAATGAAACCTATTCATATGGAACAAGAAAGCTCCACAAAGGCCACTGACTTGAAATTCAGGCTTCCAAAGAATATGAAGGTGTCCATTAGAGAGAGAAGTAAGAGGAGGTGAAGGGAAATGCAGAAGAGAGAATGTCAGTGGCTCAAGGCTTCTATAACTTGAAGAATTGCCCGGTACAATTCCCCTGAAGTTTTAGGCCTCTCTCTATATAGCGGTTTGTATCAAACATTTCTTCCAAAGAAGTCGTTCATGTAGAGCAATTTTGTTTTTTTGGCGGACGGGGTTTCACTTCAAGGGATAATCCATTCCGATTCAAGTTTCAGTGCTTCCATGAAGACAGTTCGACGCAACTCATGGTCATTGATAAGCTCAGTCAAGTCATTACTGAAAAAAAGTGATAGATTTTATTATTGACGCTAAATCCAAATAGTTTCATAGATCAGCAAACTGAATTAGTCTCTCAGCTGAGAACTGAGAAACATCTGGAGTAAACATGTCGTCAATAACTTTAGGAACCATTTTCCAAGCCTGTTAATCTAGTCATTTCTTTTTTATTTTGTAAAATAGAATAGCGAAATCAATATGGAACTTAAATAGGGCCTTAAAAAATTGAGTTTTCGAAGTCATCGCAGTAAGTTAAGTTTGCGCTATCATATCAGAATCACGCAATTATTAAGAGAGAGAGAGAGAGAAAAAAAAAACAGAGAAATGACTAAATAGGAGTTTCAATTCTGTAAAAGTCACTGGGTACTTGGATTGTGTCAAGAGACAAATGTTGCATAAGCATCCCTTTATGGCTATGTTCTTATATATATATATATATATATATATATATATATATATATATATATATATATATATACAATCAAAGCTACAAACGCCCTTTAATATCAATTCCTCTACCTCGGAAATAATATATTTTCATATATGTTACGAAGGAGATTTAAGTTGATAATAAGTCCGTCCGTGAAATTGAACTAGCGACGGACGAGGAATCAGGACTTCTGATGACGCACTAACGAAATCGTACAGAGAGGTATAAGTGAATAACATCTCCCCATCAACTCACCATTCGAACTCAGGTGTTTTCTGCGTTTGGGCGATATCACCCACCTCTGCCACATGTTGACCGTGTAGTGCGTTTGTCCTTACTAACCATATGCCAATGCTATCACATCACACGTGATTCATATACAATCAGAAAGCTACAAGCGATAGCTAATATCCAATTCCTCTACCTCGGAAATAATATATTTTCATATATGTTATTGCGAAGGGGAATTTTAAGTTGATAATAAGTCCACCGTCATTGAAATTCGAACCAGCGACCGGACGAGGAATCAGGACTACAGTGGCGCACTAGCAGTGCGGCCACAAGGAGGTATAAGTGAATAACATCTCCCATCAACTCTTCCGTCCGAACTCAGGTGTTTGCGTTTGGAGACGATATCCACCCACCTCTGCCATGTTGACCGTGTAGTGCGTTTGTCATACGTAGCCATATTATGACTATTTATCACATCACCGTGATTCATATATACAATCGAAAGCTACAAACGTCCTTTAATCAATTCACTCCTACCTCGAAATATATTTTCATATATGTTACGAAGGGAATTTTAAGTTGATAATAAGTCCACCGTCCGTGGGGGTCGAACCGAGCGGACGAGATCAGGACTACATTGACGCACTAACGAAATCCAGCCACAGAGAGAGGTATAAGTGAATAACATCTCCCATCAACTCACCCGTCGAACTCGTTGTTTTTCGCGTTTACAGGCGATATCCACCCACCTCTGCCATGTTGACCGTGTAGTGCGTTTGTGCGCCATATTATGACTATTTATCACATCACCGTGGTTCATATACAATCGAAAGCTACAAACGTCCTTTAATATCCAGCAATTCCTCTACCTCAGAATAATATATTTTCTTATATATTTACCGAAGAAATTTTTAAATTGATAATAAGTCCACCGTCCGGTGGTCGAACCAGGCAGAGACGAGGAATCAGGAGGACTTCTGATGGCAGCACTAACTGAAATCGGCCACAAAGAGAGGTATAAGTGAATAACATCTCCATCAACTCACCGTCGAACTCCAGGTGTTTTGCGTTTGGAACGATATCCACCCCTACCTCTGCCATGTTGACCGTATGGTCGTTTATTAAGCACGTGTATATTATGACTATTTATCACATCACCGTGATTCATATACAATCGAAGCTACAAGCGATCCTTTAATATCCAATTCTGCTCTGCCTCGAAATAATATATTTTCATATATGTTGCGAAGAATTTTAAGTTGATAATAAGTCTTACCGTCCCGTGGGGTCGAACCAGCGGCGGACGAGGAATCCAGGACTACGAGTGACGCACTAACAGGAAATCGGCCACAAAGAGAGGTATAGTGAATAACTTTTGTCTCCCATCAACTCACCCGTCCGAACTCAGGTGTTTTGCGTTTGAGCGATATCACCCACCTGCCATGTTGGCCGTGTAGTGCGTCACTGTAGTCTGATTCTCGTCCGTCGCTGGTTCGGCCCACGGACGGTGGACTTATTATCAACAAAAGCAATGATAAACAGTCATAATATGGCTACGATGCGACTAAACACCACCACGATCAACATGAAGGTAGTGAATATATCAAGCTGCGGCTACAATTCGGCTGAGTATTATTCACTTATGCACTCTGTAACCATTTCGTAGTGCGTCACTGGTCTGTTTGCAAATCATCTAATTCAGCTACAGACAATGAGCTTATTATCAACACTGTGGCACGCTATATGAAAATATATTATTTCGAGTAGGTAAAGATTTGCTTCTGATGATATAAATAGTCGTAATATGGCTTTACGTGCGCTGGCTGAAGATATCGCCAAACGCAAACGACCGCCTCTTGTGTCGACAGTGCGTCACTGTGGTCATTCTGGAATAAGATGCTGTTCAGCCCCATGAACGTATCAACTTAAAAATTCCTTCAGCCAACATATATGAAAATGATGGTAGAAGTGAGCGGGCTGTTGAGCGTTTGCTTTCTGACGACTCACGTGATGTGATAAATGAATGTAACATGTTTACGTGCGACAAACTTCACGATCAACATAACGAAGGCCAGTGATATCGCTCCCAAGCTTTACAACCGCACTGCCCTACTAACAGCTAATCTGTCTGCCAGTCTGTTCCTGAATAAAATCTTTGGGTGAAAGACTTTTAATATCAACAAGCGCTTCGGCTTTAACACCTGTAATATTATTTCGGTAGAAGGCGAATATTGAACGTTTCAGCAACTTTCTGTTGTGTATGGCCTCGCGACGATGTGATAATGATCGTAATATATTTACGTGCATTGCTGACTCGGCACACTGTTTGAAGACCAATTGAATATCGTCTCCAAACACAAAACTGAAGTTGACACGAACAGTGATGGGAAGATGTTATTCACTTATACTACTAACGTGGCCATTTAAACAGTGCGCTCACTATGATCTATTCCTCGATAAAATATGTATTTACGAAACGATCAATTTTATTATCAACTTAAAAATTCCCCTTCGGTAACATATGAGAAAATATATTATTTCGAAGGCAAACAATTGAATATTAAGGAACGTTCTGCTCTGATGTTAACTATATATATATATATTTATATATATTATATGTATATGTATATGTAATAATATATATATATAAGGCAACTTATCTCTTGTTTTTAATCGAAGTACCCAGTATTTACAGAATTAACTCTATTTAATGTTTCTCTGTTTTTTTATATATACTCTAACAATATTGCGTATTCAATGATAACTTGAAACAACACTGCGATATTCAGCTCAATTTAGGCCTATTAAGTTCCGTATTTCTTCAGTTGCTTGTTTACAAAATAAAAATACTAGACCAGAAAATATTAAAAAACTTTGGCGACGTAATATTTACTCAGATGTTTCTCGGTTAGACAATTCAGTTTGCTGATCTATGAAAGCTATTTGAATTTGGCATCGATAACAAAACCTATCACTTTTCATTAATGACTTTGACTAACATCAGCAACCATGATTGCGTCATTTCATCATGAGCTTTGCTAACAGTCAGAATGGTTATCACTGTTAGCCTAAAAAATGCTCTGTTCTTTGGAAGAAAATGTTGATAAGCCGCTATGAGAAGGTACAAACTTCGGGAAATGACAGTAACTCGGATATATCCCTGATATTCTTTCTTCATTCCACTTCTGCTACAATGGTTTTGCTTCATATTCAACAGGTACAATTCAGTATTCCGCTATGAATCAAGGACTCGTGTCTGAACAATAATATTAATAATAATAATAATAATAATAATAATAATATGCTTATACGTATTTTATCGTGCGTCCCAGCAACATTGACACACTACTTGCTAACCAATGAGTAACATTTGCATTCAGGCTATTGAAAACTTACGTCATTGTCGAACTCGGCTACATCGGTCGCTTCGCATTCTTGCAGGTCGCTTCCTTTGGCGGCGATCAACCCCCAGCCTCTCTTTGGTGCTACAATAGAAGATACGGAGATTCCCGTGACTCGTCGGAAGAACGCGGTTATACTGCGCGTTGTCGACTTTGATGGTGCAATATCGCACGACAATGGCTTATTCAAAAATGATGTCGTTACCGAATTCTATTTCAATCCGCACGTTTTCATAATGAAGACAAAAAAGAATCGTTTTAGCATCGCTAATCCGTTAAACAGGAAAGCTTCTCGGTTTCAGACAAACCTGACCTGTTGGAATCTGACGCTGCTCTCGGCAATATGTTTCATTGGCTAATAAACAATGGCCTCTTCCATGTGGTATATCGCAACGATGTCGGCTTTATTTGAGCAGCTGCATCGCTACTTTTGTTGAAGTAACTGCGGTTTAAACATCAAAACAATACGTATTTGCCGACCATCTTTACGGCAATTCACCGCTGAATGTATGCCTGTGTCATTAACTCGACTTTACTGGTGATGTAAGATGCGACCAGGGCCTAACACTAAGATGTTAACTGTTACTAGATATCTTCTCTCTCTCTCTCTCTCTCTCTCTCTCTCTCTCTCTCTCTCAACAGGGATTGGTCAACCGAAAGGCAACGCCCACATCATCCTCCTCTACAGGACTCAAGGACCTCGATTGGTCAAAAATCCTTGGAAGCGATTCAGGAACCAATAATACTGTTACCTGTCCTCTCTCTCCCACTCTCAGCTGTACAAACCTGCCAAAGCGGCGCGATGGCAGCAGCCACTGCCAGATATGCAGCTCATCGATCGATACAGTATATATATATATATATATATATATATATATATATATATATATATATATATATATATATATATATATATACTCTGCTCTCTCTCTCTCCTACCTGCTATACATATATATATGCATTATTATTGTGCGTGTGTGTGTATGTGTCATGTATATCGGCACTAACCTATTCAGGTGCCCCAAATGCTGCAGTAGCCCCACTATGTCCACAGTTGACAAACTGGTCACCCAGCATCCAGGTTACTGACCTTAAGTAAAGAAACGGAATTGAACTGAACTTGTATCTATACTGCAAGCCTCTCTCTCTCTCTCTCTCTCTCTCTCTCTCTCTCTCTCTCTCGTAAGCCGACATGGAAATCTCTTTTTTTCCCATTACAGCTAAATAAAATCACGCAGCATAAAACCTGGGGTCCCAGGGTCTACGTAAACAGCCTTTGGGCAAGAGCCCGTGCTGACACGAGGCCAGCTTAATCTAAACCGGCCACCGACCGAAAATGCCCAGTCCAGCATCTGGACGTTTCACACATGACAGCAGGCCTCCCTAATCAGATCTCGAATATGAGGCGGAGAGGGACTACTGCGAAGTGGCCTCAAAGTCTCCTGTGTCCCCCCACAAGACCCAGGGAATATAAGACTGAGGCTAAACATGACACCTGCAGCCAGAAAAGACAAACATCCACACAGCCACACCCAAACCCACGCAACACAGAATACAGGCGTTAATGAACAGAAACTGGACTAAAACCTTTTCTGCTGCACAACACTGATCGACCCGAGAATGAAGTTCCTTGCTCTGTCTATCTGTCAACATCCAGAACTGGAAAAAGGATCTAGATGATTACCCAGTCAGGAAGGAAGAAGGAAGGGAGGAGGGAAGGAAGGGAGGAAGGAAAGAAGGACGCCATTTCCTCAGAGACAGAGAAGGCACACTCTGATAACCAATCAGGACTATGGTACATTACTGGAGTCTACCATTCTTCACAAACACGTTTATACAATTAGTAAGAGGTTATATAAGTTTCACAATTCATAAATTGCTCACATTTGACCAAACTTACTTACCAGGAACACCTGACATCATTATTTCAACCGAGAAACTGAGACCATCAACAATAGAGCATCAGGCAACAACAACAGCCAGTTGCCTCCAGCATCACAGACTTCAGTAACTGGAAAGCAGATGATAATTACGAATGAATTAGCAACTGGTCAGGAACTGATCTGAACACTTTGAACAAAGCAAATGTATTCGAAATATACTGTACTTCCTGGGATGTACCTGTGAAAATAGCCTTAGTACGGTAAGCACTGGTTAAATTACCATCAACGAACTCCAGTACAAGGACAGAACTGCAGCAAACACTACACTAGTGCATGGACATGACAGCAGCCTATCCAGTGCGACAGCTTAGTCGAAGCTATCAGCTACCACAAACTATCACACCAGTGAGAGAATTAATGGAAAAATCAACCGTTCCATAAAATTTGATGAGGCTTTCTTATTTAAGAAACTATCTGGTTGATATCCACTGCTATGCACGATAACTAAAGGGGCAATGAAATGAATTTGCCAACTGTATAGGCACAAACGTCTGGGCTGGTCTGTGGACGATACAGACAGCGGGAAGGGTAAGGATTAACAGGAATATGAACAACCTATGTAAGGAAGGTTGAACTCTATCATAAACAAGCGTGTCCTAAAACCTTGGGGGTGGGGGAGAGAGAGAGAAGAGGGGAGTGGGGGGAATATCTTATGAAACATGAAAATGCGGTCAAGATACATTCGTTTCTTTGTAACTCAAAATTTGCTTTAAATAGTTTATTAAACACTATGAAGAACTTAATTACTTCTAACAACCTCGGACCCAATCGGACGCAATGCGATCCAAATGCACTCTCTCTCTCTCTCTTTAGGACTACTCGTCTCAGAAGATGGACATTAATGACAACACAATTTTTGTGTAAAAACCACAATGAAAGCCACTTGGGTCTTGTTATGACCCGTGTTGGGCTAAATGATGCAGGTTCTTCTTTAAAGATAATTACTCAGTGTTGTTTACCAGGTACAGCAAAACTTAGTCAGTAGAGCAAACACAGGGGAAAAACTCTACAATATTTATTACAAACAAAATTACATCAAGAAAAAAAAAAAACCTTAAGTCAACCTTGTGACTGCGGAGGATATACCGAATCTCGTAAATCCTGTGGGATTCCTAACCACTAAAACTAAGCCCTACATAGAAAAACTAAGGACAATAAACATCTATACACAGGGGCAAAAATGATGCCCAAAGCAATAACTGGCCAGAAAAATACTAATACCCTATATATAAGAATATGAAAGAAGGCAAAGAACAAAAGAGAGAAAACTTAAATCTCCTACCTAGGATTTATAAACTAAACTTAAACCTAAAGATGAACAAAACCAATACCAAGGTGCAACAAAAAGACTGTCATAAAAATCACAATATACATATAAAAGATATATTAATTCACGCAAAAAAATAAATTTAAAAAAAAAAAACAAGTAAACAAATGGCATTAAATGTCTTGCCTTAATGAAGGCCGTGATCCCATGCACCAGGACTGCTATCAAGGGAAGACTCAGATACAGGTAACCACAGGTGAAGGAGACAAGTCGGAACGTCTGTGTTAATAAAATAAGAGGCAAATCCTACCTGATATCTGTCTCCCTACAGTCCTCATGACCTGAATGCTCCCACTGCAGCAAACAGGCGTCTGGAAAACACAATGCAGCTGCTTTTTGTCTCCGTAAGTGCAGAATAAGCTTGACGCACCCCCGCAGCAGAACTTTTCACTAAGGTGGCAGCACGACGAAGTCGCAGGTGACTAAGTCAACTGCGGCGCAACCAGGGCTCTCAGTCGCAAGTGACTAATACCACCTGCGAAGGGCAGCTCCCATACGGCAAAATACAGCATACACAACGGTGACCGGAAATGTACCGCTGCGAGAAACAACTCTATGACCTTACACAGGACAGATATTTTCAATATTCCAGCGCCAGCAATATATCCGTCAGGGAGAATCAAAGGCCCGAACTGTCTGTCGAAGGCAGCGCTCCTCAATGTCAAACGCTGGTCACTCACCAGCCACTCGAAAATAAACACAGAAAAAAAAAATAGCGTTAATGAGGCACTTACAAACATATAACGAGCGGGGAGGAGAGGTTTAACTTGGCGATCAGCCAGACAAAAACAAGCTTAAAACTAAAACCTTAATAACTAATATTCTTTTTGATAAGTTTTTACTTGACCAGCAGTAACAAGGCTGAAAACTACCAAAAAGCAAAAGTAAATATAATTACGTTAATACATAATAGTCTTAATATGTCTGACAGGGTCCATTGAAGACACGAATAATTGAATAGTCATTATGACATGATTGATAATTTTACCAATTGAATTATAATTTTGACACCAATTGAAATGACACCAAATGAATGATAATTTGACTCAATTGAATGATAATTTTTGACGCCAACTGGATTATAATTGTGACACCAATTGAAAGAATATTTGACACCAAATGAATGATAATTTTTATTTAATTCAACTGATGATTTTGACACCAATAAGATTAACTTTGAACGTGAACTGGTGGTGGCTAGGCGTTTCAGTAAATATAAATAGAAACTTTAAGGATGAAAGTCCATATGATATATTCTGTAAAAGTGATGAGCACTCGGGGGACCCTCTGCCAGAAGTGTAAGACTGGTTTTGGTTCAACTTCAACAAGGTCTTCAGCCAACAACACATCCACAGGGCTTGAATGGCCTTGCCTTCACTGTATCAAGTTTTTATTGTTTTAAGTCTTATATCAAACGACAGTTGTCAGAAACAGGAATATGTATCCGTCAATCAGAATACCAGAATACCAAGTATACCCAGCATGACAGAAGCTTCAGGAATAGCCTCTATTCTCCTCTCGATAGTAACAATATGCTGGAAGACTGGATCTGAGGGCACCATCCCTTCTGTGAAGGCTTCTCCAGGGGAAAACCATGGCACCAAGATTGAAAGCGACTTCAGAAAATGTCAGATATGACACCCAAAACCCTTTCGACACTTCAGACAGAGACATTAGGAACACCCATCATGATATACATTTATCCCGCCGTCAGCATACAGTGAACATTTTAATCTCTGTTCAACGACAGTCGGAAAACGGAGTTCCATCCTCGAGACCAGACTGTCCGGGAAGGCAAGTCCTAATACCTTCATTATATAGAACACAGTTAGGAGAATAACACAAACATACCATAGACGATATCTCATAATAGGAAATTCTTTTGCACTAAATGAGGACTATAGGAGGCCCTGTAGATACAAATTAAAACCAGAACTTTCATTCTGCTGCCTGGTCACTCTGGTCGCCCTCTTCCAAGAAACATTATTCCATAAATCACTAATCTAATATACCTGGAATTCAGTCCAGTTTCCCTACTGGAAACTGTCGGACTGGCAGCTTCCAACCTGGTCCAAACCTCCGCACCTTTATTATTATTCTAGACTGAAACCAGCAACCTAGCTCAGTGGAGGGACCCAAACCACAACAAAACCTGCCTTTTCCACAACGACGTCCGAAAAATGTGGGAAAATCCTGCGAACGGACATTGCTGAGAATCCCGTGACGGACCAGCCACAGCCATAACACTACATTCAGCACTGCCCTTCCCAGTCCTCCGGAACTTCGGAAGTCCGGCCACCTGGAACACCCCTTGGACCAATCAGAACATCCGTGACATTCCTTTTCGAACAAACGAGTATAAATAAATGCACTGGAGATTTCACATACAAAGTGAATCAGAGGCTCAGTTCAGATGGGCAGTTTACTTGCAGGAGAATTTCCTGTTCCCGTTACCTTCTCTTACTTCTTCCTAATGAGCTCCTTCATGTTCTCTGGACGCTTCAATTTCAAGTCAGTGACCCCTGTGGTAGGCTTCCTGTTCCGTATGGATAGGTTCCATCTTCTGAATAATAATAATAATAATAATAATAATAATAATAATAATAATAATAATAATAACATCTCACCCACTTATGCAGGAAGTGCAATGAACGAAACCATAAACCACAGCAAGTGAAAGTCCAGCGCTTGCACAGAACCACCTACAAAGAGGCATGATTCAGTAGCATAAGCCCCCACTGGGCCTGCGAAGCGCAACTGGCTTGCATTAATAGGTGTACGAACACCAACCTGAGGTGACAGAAAACGATCGAGCAGATCCTCTGGGACTATGGTATCAAACGGACGGGGTGATACACGTGCCAAAAGACCAGACGTGACGTGATTGACAAAATCCAAGAAGAAGTATCACTCATTGATGTCGCAGTGCTGCTTAGGACACCAAGTAGATGAGAAAGAAGAATAAATGGATAAGTATCAAGACCTGAAAATAGAAATATGGGATATGCCTGTGGAAATCGTACCCATAATCATAGGAACACTGGAAGATCCAAGATCCTGAAGGAATCTGGAAAAACTAGAAGCCAAAAGTAGCTCCAGGACTCATGCAGAAAGAGTGCTACTAGAAACAGCTCACATAGTGAGAAAGTGATGGACTCCCTGAGGCAGGATGCAACCCAGGAACCAACCCCGCACATTATAAATACACAGTCGAATAGGATGACTGTGATGAAAAAAAATACCAATAATAAAGTAATAATAATAATAATCTTTGAAGCTTGATTTCGAGTCAATGGCTGATTTGACCTGTTCCAGTAGGTACCATCTTCTGAATAATAATAATAATAATAATAATAATAATAATATATAATAATAATAATAATAATAATAATAATAATAATAATCTTTAGGTTTGAATTTCAAGTCAATGGCTTGGATTTGTGGGCTTGTTCATATGGAACAGGGTTCATCTTTTGCATAATAATATAATAATAATAATAATAATAATAATAATAATAATAATAATATGTATGTAATAATGCACCTTAAGCAGGAACCAGTTCTTCTCTAACAGGAAGTACCATACAGAGGCAACGGATTACCTCAGCGCATTATTCCCATGTAGCCACAACTATTTTAAACACTATCTTTCTAGGTCAGGGAAGGTCACACGTACGATGAAATGTACCAAACTAAAAAAAAAAAAAAATTTTCAACTCCCTTGACCTGGGTTACCTGCTCTATCTGAACATGCGGAATCTACCATATTTTTAGAAAATCGAACTGAGATGGTCCATTTTCCTCTAGAAGAAGTCAGTTTGATATACACGCCATCAAGAGTCAAAATAACATCGAAATACAGTCTTAACAGGCAATAGATGCGCACTGAACTACCTCTTGAATAATACAGGTCAGACAGAGAGTTTTCCTGCTGTCAATGACTGAACTTAATTCTGTAAAATCTCTGACAAACGCTGTGCAAAGAGTTCAGTGTCACTAAAAACTTCCATTCCAAAGACATTTCTCAGCCAATAACATGTTTCAATTAACAACGTGCACAGTGCACATATATAATCAGATGCTTTTCCATGATTATGTCTCTCTCTCTCTCTCTCTCTCTCTCTCTCTCTCTCTCTCTGTAGACAAGCCTTTACTTCTCCTGAGAGTAATGTCTATTGAAATGAAAAGACGGTCATTGAACTGAATCATCAATTACTATAAGTTATGTACGAGTATACCCAGGAGGTAGTGTGCGCTAAGAACCTCATTCAAAGCAGATATGAATCAGACTGCTCAAGGGGTAAGACCCAGAGCTGGCACAAGGCCACCTAAATAGCCCAAAACAGAAGCCTTTCCGTCTCGGAACCCACCTTGTATCTTTAGGCTTAATGACCTCCAGTTCAGGCTAACTTGTCTCTCAAGTGAAAAGCCTACAATAGGCCTACCATAGGCTCGACAGACAAAACATGTAGCATGTGCAGAAGAGGCCAGACTACCATAGATGCTCTGATGATACAGGCCAAGGATATTAGGCAGCACTTCAGGAGACTTCTGAAGAAAGAAGCTCTGAAGGGCATGCGTTAGGCATCGTAAGTACCTGACTTTATCATTGGCTGCACAGAACAGAGCAACGTGAAGAGCTCTGATGTGACACAGGGACTCAAGAATTATGTCTTCATGGCCTGATATTACGCTGCTGGGATTATTCTGAGAACATGTTTGTCTCTTTCTTGTGTCGGCGATGCAGAGACATCCAAGTGAATTTGCGCCAGTAAGAGAGAGAGAGAGAGAGAGAGAGAGAGAGAGAGAGAGAGAGAGAGGGCCTTCTAACATCTCATGCCGGCATATATGTACAAGTTTTCGGTCTAAAACCTGGAGTTTTTAGTCAAACCTTTGACCTGCACTCAACCAACTGTCAGCACAAAAGACTGACACTGAAACATTGTTATTGAAAAATTTGCCGCCGTCGTATATGTAGAATATTGTCCCAATCACTGATTACATCGAACTCCTACAAGGACAGTTTTAGATGTAAAACGCCAAGTTTCCCTGAAACGTGCAAATAGCATTATAGTTATGATGCTGTTCAGAAGTCGAGGACCTGTATCTTCAAACTTATAAAAACAATTTTTAAAAGCAAATATAGAAGTGAAATAAGATCTGGTAGGAGGCACTGGGCCATTGTAAATGTTGTAATACCTTGAGTGGAAGATATTCATTCTTGAATTGGTTGCTGTTAACAGAAACCCGAAGGTGGCTCACAAGTCTGGTTTTCAGAGCAGCAGGAGACAGACTTCTACAGCAGGAATTTTTTTGAGAGGCACATACTAGTAGCCCAAATCAGTTCCAGGGTTTGCACATGCATTGAAGTGGGGGAAATCTACACGGGTTCAATCTACACTGATAATATGTACATCAGTAGTGGACACACATGCTGCAGTTACGTTAATTAAAGGAGCCAAAATCCTTCAATATGTTCCACCGCCAGGTTTCCACATGCAGGAGCCACCAACCAGGAGGCACCAATTGGTATTTATTCTTACATGAAAAAACAGATTTAGAAAATGTTTTTAATTTGTTTTTAATGATGTATAAAACTCAAATTCATGCCTCCTGGGGACCTCACTACTGACTGAGTTAGCCCACTGTTAGAAATGCATCAAACTACTTCATTGGAGACTAATCCTATAGAGCTGACAGTTTTGGACAAAAGGGTTTCAACACTCACACACAATGAGACTTCAATCGAACACTTGCTTCTTTGTTCCAAGTGTCAAAGTGTCCTCAGTGGTTATGTTGAAATGGCGTTCTTATTGCAATTCCTCTGGAGCAAAGGAGAAAAATAGCCTGAAAAGGAAGCAACAGATGAAATCGAAACGTTCATTAGGTCTAAACAGCAGAAGTTATTTATCAAATTACAGCTGAAGCCTCAAATGTTGAGCAGAGTCTAGTGTGACACATGGATTAAATTAGCATAAGTAATCCCTCCCACTCATTTGTTCAATAAGTTTATAAATTCCTCTTATTCAAGGGAAAATCAGTGTGAATAAAAACTCCAGGTAAATCTTTATTGTTTTTATTATAAAAATACTATTACATTTCAATAATTTACATTGAGTAATTCTCAATACAAAAATATAAATATAAACTTATATAACATTTTGCTACAATACAAATCAAAATCAAAACATAATTTAAAAAATTCTTTGGTTACATACTTGGAAATATTGCTTGTATATCTACATTTAATATACATCCTTTGTGATTCTAGTTTATTTTTCAAAAAATCAATTATATTTTGGCAGCTATTGTTGTGTCTGTAACATCCACAAACAGTACAAATAGCTGGTGATCAATAAAATGGCTGTGTTTTTTATCAACGTTTGATTTCCCTACTATATCATAGAATAATAGTTTCAATAAACTATAATTATTTAGTTTACAGCATTTCCTTAGAATGGAATCAAACCAATTTACTATGTTTTTCTTTTCTCTACAGAAGTAAAAATATGCATTTGATACTCTGTTTCCCATTGGTCACATTTGAGTCCTCTCCTAACTTCAACATATGGAGCCTTTGTTTGTTGCTAGTGACTCTTGAATGAATATACCTGGAACACAAATTCACTTTCCTCTACTTTAATGAATTGACTATTAATATTTCTCCAAATATTTTTCCATTTTAAGTGTGGGATAATTATTTTCTACTACCGGAATTTCTTTCCTCCAAATGATTGAATACATTTCCTGTTATTTATATTTGGAAAGAATTTATTGTGATATGATTTCCTATTATCATCTGCTGCCAAAGAATAATATGCAGGGGTAAAATATGCTATTTCTGATAAATGATCTAATTCCATCATACCATTTAATCTTACATAACAATAATACCTGGTTAACCCGTTACAGTTTATTATACTTTTTAAACAAGTTACAGTGAAGATTGCTCTTGCCTTTTCTTCAATACTTATTATTCCTAAACCCCCTTCTATTTTGACAAATGCAGGGTACTGCGTTTTATAGGTCGATACATACCACACCATATACTTGAAAATAATTGCATTCACCTTTTGAGCTTGTTTTACTTAACGGAAGTGTGAGCTACATACCATATTTTGACAATATCAGAGTTGATTATTAATGCTTTCTGTGGTAAAGTGTTAAATATCTTTTACACAACATGTTAACTGCCTTTTCAGTTTTTTTCTGTATATCTGACCTGTTTATTTCACAAGTTTCCTCATATGAATTGCTGAAATAAATGCCTAAAATTTTAGCACAATCCACAACTTTGAAACAAGTTAACTTCCAGTCTCTTCTGCCCGACCATTCACCTATTCCTAAGATGCCAGATTTTTCTTTATTTAATAATGAGCCAGTTGCTGCTTCAAATTTCTTTATTTCATTGTGAATCTCTATTAATGAATCATCGTCTGCAAAGATTACTGTTGTATCATCAGCAAATCCCTGTACTTTAATTTTGTCATTGTTTGGTAATGTAGGGAACAATTTTTTTGGTTTTTAATGCTAGGTACAATGGTTCTTGGAAAATGACATACAATAACATTGATAGCGGACAACCTTGTCTAACCGACCTTCTAACATTAACGGTGCCTGTAAATAGTCCATTCACACATATCATACTTTTACAATCTTTATATAATATTTTAACCATGTAATAAATCTTTCTGAAAATCCAAACTTTTCATAATTCTAAAAGGAATGGCAAGTTCACTATCAAAAGCTTTGGACCAGTCCAAGTTTAACATCCCTGCATTCAAATGATTTTCCTTTACATAATTTATTATGTCTCTTATTGTATTATTGCAGTGAATTATAGATCTGTTTGGAACACCACAATATTGTTCAGGCGATATGATTTTTCCAAGTACAAGTTTCAACCGATTTGCCATTGTTTTTTGCTATAATTTTATAATCAACATTTAACAGAGTGAATGGTCTCCAGTTTTCAATCAGTTCCAAATTTAATCTTTTTGGACATAGTTTTATTATTCCTAAATTTTGTGATTCCGATAAACTTCTTCCCTTCAACATACATTTTATTACCGCTAAAATATCGTTTTTGATAATATACAAAATCTTTATAAAACTCTACAGTTAATCCATCACTTCAGGTGATTTCCTTTACTCATTTTATTCAATGATTCCCATAATTCTTTTGTATCAAATTCCTCCCCTAAAAGTTCATTGTCCTCTTCATCTACCTTTCTTTTGCATTTCTCAAGCAGATATGATTGTTCTTCGTGATTTCCCTCAATAAATTCATACATTACTTTAAAATGATCCTTAAGAAATAGGAGAACAGCCTTTGTATCTGTTAGCATATTTCCCTTATACCTTTTAGCTTCTTTTTACCAGGTAATTGCCTTTATGCTTTCTCTCCTCCCAAGTAAGTGATGACAATTTTTCCCCTTCCACTTGATCTTTTTAATTTTGCTCTTATTTTAATTCCTTCACAAAGTTCGTTTTGGAGACAGTTTATTTTACTTTTCAAAGCATAAATTTCATCATATTTATCATTCCCAGCATTACATAAGCCATATAGATATTTTAATCGATACTGCAATAAATTTATTAAGCCATATTTTTCATTTGATACCCTCGTTGCAGCTTTAATGAAAAACCTTTTACATTCCTTTTTAGCAAGTTCCCACCATTCAATTATATTTTTAAAACTATCTTTTTTAAGTTTTAAATGTCTCCAAAACATTCAAAATTTTCGCCAACTCCCTCTGTCTCCAGTAAAGACGCATTCAATTTCCAAAATCCTTTTCCCTTTTGCACGTCGCCTATCCTGAATTTAGCAATGACCATACAATGATCAGAGAAGGCCACAGGCACTGTATCAGTACTTATCACACTATGGAGTAGCTGTTTTGTATATAGGCGATCTATCCTAGAACCATAGCTTTTCTAATGTAGGTGTATTTTGGAATGCCTTTACAAGTGCATGTTACATCTTTTAATCCTACATTTTTTATGAAGGTCTGAAATGATTTTGACACTAAATTATCTTTCCCCGTATTAACATCTCTGTTAGATGTAACACAATTAACATCCCCCCCGAAAACTACATTTTCAACATTTTGACGAAAATAATATAAGATTTTATTGCTAAAAAATTCTTCTCCTTCTTTCTTTTTATCTGTACCAGAAGGTGCGTAAATATTCACAACTGGTGTTTCATGATTTAAACAGGATATTTTAGTTTCCTATTATCTGTCCCTCAGTATCCATTTCCTTGCTTATGACAGATAATGATTTAAAACTTATTTATACAAACTGCTGTACCTCCTTTAAGATTATTACTTGGGTTTAACAAAACATCATAATAATTTGTGAAAAACTCAGAGCTTTTTGTAAATCCTTCACATTATGTTCTTGCAATAACCAAACATCTATACCATAATACCTAGACAAGGAAAACAACTTTGTTTGTTTACCTACGTCATTTAATCCATTCACATTTAAACAACAATTGAGAGATCAGAAGGTGTGAAACTATATAGGAAGATTCCAACTTTTTCCTTTTCTGGTCTCTCAATTTTTTCAGTTTTCCTCATCACTATTGTCTTCGGATCTTGAATATTTTGGGTCCTATTTTTCTTCTTTGAGATTCTCATCTTGACGTCATTTTCCATTTGAATTTTCCATTTTCCGCTTCCAGACGCACTTTCCAAATTTCCATCAGTCTCCATTAATCCTTCGTCAATATATTCTGCACCAGTTTGTCCTCCTCCTCCTCCTCCTCCTCGTCCTTGACCAATTTCGTGTCCCGGTTTCAGATTTATCTTTCTGTCCTCTTGATGAACGTCAACATTCGTCGTGATAACAGTGTTGCCTTCAACAGGTGTAGTTTCTTGTGGTATAATCACCAATTCAGACGCTTCCCAACTTGGTCCACTATGTACCTCCTCATCGATAGACATCACCTCCTCCTCCTCATTTGAATCCTTATTCTCACATTCTTTGAGTTTTTCACTATCCTCAAGCTCAATACTCTTCCTTTCTGTTAAAACACTTAGCTCGTTGTTGCCATTTTCCACGACTGCACTCTTGGTATTATGAAGATTTTTGCCATGTGGTGTATCTTCACCTAGTGACTCTCTTTTGCTTTTCCTTCTCAAGGTTTTGTTCGTTCCCTTGCGTTTCGTTCTCTTGCGTTTCGTTCCCTCGTAGATTCGGCAGACTTGGAAAATCCTTCTCATGCTCAAAAATATTCACTATTCTGTCCAAGGAGCAATCTACAGCAAAATGATTCTCACTGCCACATTTGAGACATGTGTTTTTCTGCCCGTTATACATGAAAGAAGTATTGTGTCATCCTAAGAAAAGCGCCGATGGAATGTTTTTCTTAATTTCCATTTTAGCCGTTCGTATTCCGTTTAACAGTCCTTTACGTCTACCGAGTGAGGTAGTAGGCTATTATCACGTATCCCAATAACTTTCCCGTACGAGCTTAATACATCACTCAACACACTGTTTTGCATATCAAATGGAGCGTACCTTATTGAGACAAATGTAAAGACACTACTGAAATTAACTACTTTCACCTCCAGACCATTAGGTAAACAAATTACTTTTTCATCATAATTGTTTAGAAAAGTTTCATAAACACACTGATTCCGGAACTTCAAGATCACTTTATTGCCTCGCATTTCTTGAACACCAATCAAGTCTTCAATATCAATTCTCAGCTTTTCAAAAATTACATCATCAACATCATTCAAGCTCGGTTTACACGAAAAAATGAAACCAACGGAGTCTTTTCTCCTTATGGGTGGCGTATAAAATGAAGCCATTTTCACTTCGTCCGAACGCTCTATACGTCACTTCTATTACGTCACAGCCATAGCCCGGGGCATATGGCCTGCCAGCCAGTCCAGGAAAGTGTTTAGAAAATTTCTTTCCTATCTGCTTTAGTTTCACTGTCAGCAAGGAAATGTTCAATGTCTATGCTATCCTTGATACTTTAAAAGCTTCATGACATTACCTTGGCATTCATATTGTCCTCGTTCACCGAAATAATCGATAAAAATAGGAGCCTGTAAAATGACGAGCTTTGTTTACACTGCATTTCTTCTTCTCCCTGTAATCTTATTTTAGGACAAACTAACTAGGCCTTTGTAAAATTCTCTGTAAAACCTCTGGACCCACGTGGATGGAACTACAAAAAGTGAACAGGGCCACTCCTGTCCCAAGGTGCGATGCCCCATATTAATCACAAGTTTTTTTTACAGAACACTCATCATCAAGATATTTGTTGACAAAGGCAATATTTCCAGGAGGTTGGCCAGTGCAACTGGCTGACTGCTCTGTTGCCCGTTTCAGGAAACAGAGACGATCCTGAATTTGTCTTAGAGAACGGTAGGTAGGTAGGCAGTGTAGCATCTCCACGAAACGCTTCTGAAAGCCAGCCAGCGTGTCCAGATTCAGCAGCGTTTATTCCAACTATTTCACGTAATGAAGTGAAACTGCTGACAATACTTCGCTCTCAAATAACACACGTACGGTGATGATTAAATTGACACCCAACCATTCTTTAACAATCTCCTGAGGCGTTTCCTTAGATGAACCACCAGTGCAGTGAGAAAAGCACCGTTTGAACGAAGATGGTTTCCCTCACTTCTGACCTCATCTCCCAAACTAAGGCTGACTGGGAAACAGACGAACGGAAGACCACACACAGACAAGCTGGGTGCCGAGAGAGAGAGAGAGAGAGAGAGAGAGAGAGAGAGAGAGAGAGAGAGAGAGAGAGAGAGAGAGAGAGAGAGAGAGCTATTTTCCCACACACTCCCCACTTCCTCTGGCTGTCAGTGACACACTCCATCCATCTACAGGAGCCTCATGATTCATGACACACGTGTATGATAGAGCTTTACAGGCAAAACTAGAATCATGCATGCAAGAGTGTGCTTCATCCAGGCCTCTGTGAAAGCATTTCTCTGAAGAGTAATAAAAATTAGCGCCATTATATTCACAAAGAAAAGGAATTATCTTATACAACAGATCAGTAAACCTAACAACAAAAGCTACGAAGCAGATCAGTCATTCTGTCTTTTGAAGCACACTGACATATTCAAATATCCTATATCACCGAAAATCTTTTAGTGGAACCCACCACCTATGGAATAACTCCAGTCCTCAAAGCGAAAGAAAATCCAGAGACAATGAACCATTTTTCTTCTGTCCTCTACTCCCCAGTAACATTCCATCCTCGACCCCACCCCCACCCCCTCCCCGACCCCAACCTCTCTCTTCAGATTAACTTGTAATACAAAATCATTAAGTTCGCCTAAAGCATCAATTTTCTTACATGCCGTCAACCTGAGCATTGTATAACCATGTATACTGACCTAATCCATGCCGAGGAGAATACGCAAATCCAAGTGACATTCACCGTTTTGTGTCACGAGTAGCCTTTAGAGTCAGTATCACGCCGCAATGCCTCCTCCTCAGATAGATGCCCATTGTTCATGTGACTTTCAATCTCGTTATTTGAACACTTGACGGCTATTCTGCCAATACGAAATGAAATTCAAAGCTAAAAGCCAAATACCTTTGCTAGTCGGAAGCACCGACGACCAGGTGAATAACACCAAATAAGAAGGATTTTTCCGAAAGCTTCCAAGGCCTTAATTCGTTCATCAGCATTGACATCAATAACCGTCCACCTCGTCTCGACTGGGCCGGAACCAAGAACTTCCGGTTACCTGTCACGTCACTATGCTGTAGGTCCCGTTGCTAAGTAATCAATTGCTTCTTAGCCACGTAAAATAAGTCTAATTCTTCGGGCCAGCCCTAGGAGAGCTGTTAATCAGCTCAGTGGTCTGGTAAAACTAAGGTATACTTAACTTTATACAACTGTGGCGGAGAAGAACTTCGTTGGCAGGTGGACTTCTTACGTTAATGAAAACCAGATTTATTTTTTATAATGTATGGGTGGAATAAAATGAAATTGACATTCACACAAGACCGTATACTGTCCCGAGACAGCGTTTGGACTCTTGACAACCGAAAGGTTGAGAGAGAGAGAGAGAGAGAGAGAGAGAGAGAGAGAGAGAGAGAGAGAGAGAGAGAGAACAGCCTAAATAAATCCTAGCCTAAGCTCCTTTATAATAGCGGGAATCGGGGAATTTTTTCTCAAACAGCCGGTGAAAGACCAACTGGGAAGCTTTCCCTTCAGTTCTGATAAAAGTGCAGTATGAATGCAATAAAGCCTGTCCTTAACATGTACTTGCTCGAGCGTGCATGTGTAAATTCCCCACCACCCGTCACCTAACGTCCATGGATCCTACCCACCGAGAAATTGGTGCAAAAATTGGTATTTCTAAGTAATAGATACACGGCGGGTATTTAGCGAGAAATGGCAGTTTCTTATAGTATTTTGGTTGCTTATTTACAATTTAACGTTATTTTTGGGTGGTCGGCTGTAATTAACCTGTAATTAACCCCTGAAGTCCATCCAACAAGGGGTTTCCATACGCGATCTTCACAAGACAGAGCACGGTTACGTCTGTTTCGAACGGTTCATGTCCCGTCCGGCATGTGCAGTACCTTGGAAACTGGTTTTTCTACACTTTTAGGGATCTGACACTGGCGAAGAGCATTTGTTTGTTTGTTGTCGGCCAAATGGAAGAATGTCCCTTCGCCGTGTTTAATTATTATTGTTAAGTAGTTTAACCAGACCACTGAGCTGACTTGCAGCTCTCAAAACAGTTTGGTACCCATACGTCAACAAGTTACTGCACTTGCCGGACGGGATATGAACTGTTCGAAACAGACGTATATACCCGTGCTCTGTCTTGTGAAGATCGCGTATGGAAACCCCTTGTTGGATGGACTTCAGGGTTAATTAAATTACAGCCGACCCCAAAAATAACGTTAAATTGTAAATAAGCAAAAAAATACTATAAGAAACTGCCATTTCTCGCTAAATACCCGCCGTGTATCTATTACTTAGAAATACCACCAGCTTTCGAAAAGTACTCGTAGATTGTGAAGTCCCCATTGGAATCCAGCCTAAATGCGAACACCCGACGGTGAAGCCGAATGCACTTTTGCCAAAGGACAAAAATTCAGACCCATGATGCCCAAAGGACATAAAACCGAATGGACACCAAGCCGAATGGACACTAAGCCGGACGTACATAAAACCGAAAGGACAAAAAAAAAAAAAAAAAAAAAAAAATGGAGTTCTTGATAAACTACCAACTCACCATTTAGTTATTATGAGATGATTCTCATACTAAACATTTTGAAACATATGCGAAAAACATTTTACCAATGGAATTCATTTAGCACAGCGCGTGGCAACAAAAAGCTCCTTCCTAATGGATACAATTATGTTGTTGATGAAAAAAAAAAGTTAAAGAAACCACATAGTGTAGTGTAGTGTAGTGTAGGTGTGAGAAAGGAAAAGTGTGTAGTGCAAGAATCAGAACTATATTAAATGTTACCGAACAAGGCAGTGCTTCAAATCATTCACACTCCTCCGGTTGGTGCTCAAAATACTGTTTTAATAGCTTTGGATCTTATGACAACTATAGTCAAACCAAACCTATTTATAGAAAAGTTCAGATAACAAACATCTTTTAAGCATTTACTCACACACACACACACACACACACACACAGATTTGACCATTCTTAGGAGATTAACGAAGGGTTTATTGTTTTTTAACTTACAGATACAGATTTCAATACTTGACCTGAGAATCGAGATTATGTATATATGCCAAGCACGGTTGAGCTATATCAGGTTAGCCGACGCGCAGGGTACCTGTCTGACAGTCGACGGCGTGACGTCACGCGTTAGACGGGGAAGGAAAGGAGGAGATACAGAGTACGAATCAGGCAGAATGTTCTTGTTTGTCAGTGAAGTTGAAGATCATTTCTTGAGGCTAACAATGGGCCTATACACCTGGGATTTCTTTATTTGACCTCGGGGCACAGGCCATAAGCAGATTAACTTACTCACACTAACTTTCCTTCAAAACACCCTCCTTAGTATGGACTTTCAGTCAGTTGTAAATCAGAGAACCAGACAAACGTCCAAGAACATACAGGGAAGGAGTTTTGTGGGAATTAAATCTAATGACAACTGTGCAGTTTACGGATGCTTTAATAATAGCAGAAATCGTTCAGATGTTCGATTTTTTAGATTTCAAGAGACGACGAATTTAGGAAGAAATGGATAAATGTCTGCCGTCGTGCTGATAAGGTCAGTACCAACAATGCACTCGTCTGTTCAGCACATTTTACTGAAGAAGACTATATCGATGACATGAAGTCTCGATTGCTTGGTATTAAAGCCCAAGAAACAAAAAAACTGCTGAAAGCACATGTAGTACCATCATTGAATCTTTACACCCAAGGTAAGTCCTGTTATTGTCGTTAAAAATCCTGCTTACATGTGCATACCTATTTGTGTATACATATATATTACGCACAATCACATTCTCTCTCTATTCTCTCTCTCTCTCTCTCTCTCTCTCTCTCTCTCTCTCTCTCTCTCTCTCTCTCTCTTCTATATATATATATATATATATATATATAACATAAATCAGTATACATATATTCACACATACACACACATGCAGACACACTTCTACACATAAATAGTGCGTATGTGTGAATTGTTTTTTGTTAGTCACATTCAAAAAAACCATATAATTTTCCTTTCATTTCAAAAGATTGCATTTAACTAAAAACTCTGAAGATGGATTCAAGAGAGCAGAAAAGCGAGGATGAAGAGAACTGTGGAAGATCTTGTGGAAGACGAAAGCGTAGCATCAGTAGACAGACCAAGTACTGTTGAAACAGAAGAGAGCCCAGCTGCAATTGAAGAAAATATTTTGGTAATTCATTTAGAAACGGTAGGAGGTATGCCTGTTAGCAATAGCATCAAAACGATAATTTTGCATTGTCACACGACTTATGTAAAGGGAAATTTCAAAGTTAAAATCGAAAAATACAGATACTGGGGGCAGAAATCAAATCTTTGCAAGCCCAAACTGCAACATCTCAAGGAAAGGAATGACATTAATATTAAAGTTCAGATAGAAGATATTTTAAAACCACTTTTCAGTATGACTCAGATAGATGCACTTTTAAATAAAAATCTCATCCAAGCATTGGACAGTAGATGACATATCGTCTGCTTTTACCTTAAGAAGTATAAGTCCCAAATGCTATAGTTATTTGCATATCAAAGGGTTTCCTTTGCCTTCAACAAGCACCCTTAATGAGAAGCTAGAAATTTTCCTTTTAATAACCAGGTGTATTTACGTCAGTTTGTCTTTGATGAAAACTAAAGCTGAAACTTTGACTGTAAAAGAGAACCTTGCGGTAATGTCATTTGATGAAATGAGCATCACAAAACAGTATAGTTATGATAAGGGAATGGACAGACTATATAAACCTCATGGAAAGGTTCAGGTGATAATGATTAGAGGTTTAATTGGTAAATGGAAAGACAACCGATCTTTTATGATTTTGATAAATCTTGCGTACATGAAATGTTGATGGGAATAATTGAGGCAGTAGAGAATGCTGGGTATCCTGTGATTGCAATCGTGCATGATCTTCGGCCAAAAATGTACAATTATGGAAGCACTTCAGGATAGACCCAGTAAACTGTAAGCGTGTGTCAATCAAAAATCCGTGTCACAATAGGAAATATTCTTATTTGCAGATGTCCCACATATAAAATTAATAAAAATCACTTCATAACTAAAGGGTTTTGTTTTGAAGATGGAATGCTGATATCTGATTCTTGTGTTAGTGAATGCTAAGTAATACTCATACAGAATATGGTCTAGATTATAAGATCAGTGAAATTCATCTAAACTTACAAAACACTGACCTTCAGCGAGTTAAGTATGCTGTACAGCTGATGTCAAACAGCTGTTTTGAGTCTGTTGAGCATTTAGGAGAGAGAGGACTGCTAGAAAGCAAAAACTGGAAGGATTTGCAGAATTCATTTCAGTGGTTAACGATTTGTTCGATCTTATTTCACGTCATCTAATATGATTGGAGACGTTAAATCACGAAATGCTTATGGAACTGACTTAAAACCAGAAAAATCTTTTGTGTAAAGTCACTGATGTCATGACAAAAAGCAGTATGCAACGCAAAGGTCAAGCAATCTTTATAGTTTTTTTTAAAATGGTTATTTTATCATGTCACTCACTTATGGGCCTATACAGATGTTAGCCAGTGATTATGATGTTGCATATATATTGACTAGAAGGCTTCGGAAACAGGACGTATGATTTTGTTTTTTTGGATGTTGCAGACAGATGAGTGGACCTGATGATCATTCAGGTGCTGTAAGCTATAAATATAGAATGAGAAAGCTGCTTCTGGGAAAAAATGTTGCCCTAATCAGCAATAACACAAACATAAATAAAGATGCATGAAAACAGCGATTGCTTAACAAATGAGTTAGCATTAACAGAATGCAACAAACAATGTGAGAAATTATAATGACCGCGAGCTTGCATTAGAGATTTGCCTAACTAGCCATATTTTCAAAAATTCGGAATTAGATATAGAATGTGAAACTGATATTGCAAAAAATTCAGGTGACGACATGGATGATTTGACAGCAGATCCGAGTAACACAAAATTGATATCTGATGTCACAGAGGAAGAAAGTTTGTGACATATAGGGGGTTACATAGTGAACAATTTTTCGATGAAGTATCCGCATTTAGGTCACAAAGCGGCTGCCAGTCAAAGTGACGAAAATTCCTTTTAAAAAGATTAACAGAAGTCAACTGCATTTACCGTCTGAGGCCTTTTTTCAATAAAAGTTTCATGAGAGAGGTTTTCAAAGCCATTCATGGCGAAAGTCTTAGGAGGGAAACCATTGTATAAAAAACATTAGCCTCGAAATGAAATCAGCCATAAATGAATCTAAAATTAATTCAATGGGCTTTCATCTCCCAGATGATGTAATTTATTTTTTTGCCAAGCTATGTGTATTTTTTAGAATAAGATATCTGAATAAAAAGATTGACGTAGAAAGAAAGAAAAATAAATTATGCAATAAAATGGAAAATAAGCTCAATAAGATTAAAAAATAAATTATTTTGTAAGAATTAGTTCATTTTCTAGTAAAATATGCACTGTTTTTAAAGTTCAGAAACATGGCTTTGATGTTTTTACTCAATAATGTTGTTAGTTGATAAAGTTATATTTCTAAGTTATATCTAGTTTTCAGACCCTTTTCATGAACTAAGATAATTTTTGTAAGTAAAGTAGATTATTTTTCGATTAGAGTAATATGCACTGTTTTAAAGTTCAGAAATATGTCTTTGATTTTACTCAATAATGTTGTTAGTGGATAAAGTTTTATTTCAAAGTTATATCTAGTTTTAATACCCTTTTCATGAACTAAGATAAAATAAATTGTATGTATGTACGTATGTATGTATGTATGTATGTGTATGTATATATATACATATATATATATACACACACACATACCTACATACATACGTACATATATGCATGCACTGTATATGTATATATAAGAAAAAGGAAACTGGCAACCCACTGAAGGACTCGTGACGTAGTGCGCAGATCGCTTGAATTTTGGTAACAAATCGGTTAACCTGATATAGCTCAACCGTGATGCCAAGTTTCTCAAATATGATTTTGAAAAACTGTTTAGAATATTGATAATTAACAACTGAGCTTCGTGAGGGTTTTGTTGGGACGAATGTCATTTACGTGCGTTGCCAAACTTCCATTCTGAGGAAAATTTTTTGGAATATAGGTCGTTCTTATATAGCAAAACTGAAGGGAATTACTCTGAAACATTTACTAAACACTGTTTTTATGTATACAGTTGTTAATGATCAATATTTTAAACAGCTTTTCAATATCATATTTGAAAAAAAAAACGTTTGATACATGTGCTACATCTATAATCTCGATTCTCAGGTCAAGTATTGAAATCTGTATCTGTCAGTTAAGAAACAAGAAACCCTTCGTTAATCTCCTAAGAATGGACAAATCTTATAAGCTGCCGTCCTTTATGGTGAAGGTGAGGATTAGCGGATGTAAATATAGTTGGCTCTCAAACACGTGTGTGTGTGTGTGTGTGTGTGATTAAATGCTTAAAAGATGTTTGTTGTCTGAACTTTTCTATAAATAGAGAAATTTTATATGAAATTGTTTTTTCCATCTTTGATGTTATTTTTTTCGTATGTAGATTGTTTCCAGACAACAGTCAACTGGATATGGAAAAAAATATTCGGGTGATAAGATGAAAAAAAACTAAATACCGTGGGTGGTTAGGATTGAAATTGGTTTGGCGTTGCCAAACATAAATCTATTACAATTTTTAATGAGGTATATAAAGGGAGCAGTTTAGTAACTGAAATTAATAAATTTGCTCCATAGATGAATGAATGTTGATTGTTGTACACAGATCCCGATGAATATTGTGTTAAACCCCGATGAATATTGTGTTAAACCAGTCAATAACATTAACCTTTTAAAGTGAAGAAACGTGGCTTTGGTATGAACTTCTCTGACCTCGTGCCTCAGGCCAGGCAATATATTATGAGCTGCAGTTGTCACTCGTTATAGGACAAAACAGCCTTTTGTAGTCGTCATGGATGGTCAGAGTTCCTCAAAGGTAGTCATTCAAGGACAGGCAAGGAAAATTATTCATAATGAGTCAAGATACTTCACAATGGAGAAACAGAACAGGGGACCCATTACTCATGTTGCAAATGCAACTCTTCGTACAGCTGAGGCAACAAAAGTCTGTAAAGCTACAGTTGAACGAATATGTAAAGAAGCACGAGAGTCGCAAGAATTATTTAGCGACCCAGTTTTCGAGATTAAAGAAGAGGAAAAGATCAAAACCTGTGACTGGTTTGGATGACTTTGACAAATGTTTACCTCGTCAGATAATTCTCAAATTTTACGAGAGGAAAGAAATTCCAACCATTAACAAAGCGTTGTTTGAAATGAGGGAAAGAACGGGATTCAAAGGTGTAGAGAATCGAGAAAAATTGTGAAAGAAATTGGTTTCCGGTACGCAAAACTCGGTGGTAGGAAAATTTTGATGGAACGATATGACGTGTAGTGCTTGCGAACAAGATAGGAAAATGCTGGAAAGAATAAATCCGAAAATGCTACTGGAATTAAAGTGCCGTCAGGAAAAGGTGGCCGACTTATAATTCTGCATGCAGGCTCTGCAATTTCTTCATTCCAAACGCTGAGCTTAAATTCACTGCAAAAAATTATGGTGATTATCACCGTCAAAGGATTCACGAAGTGTTTGAAGAATGGTTTCGCTGCCAGTTGCTCCCAACATACCACCAACTTCAATTATTGCGATGGATAATGCTCCTTATTTTTCAAGGAAAGTAGATAGACTACCAACGATGTCAAGCAAAAAGGCAGTAATTACAGAATGGCTCATCTCTAAAGGTGCAGAAACCAACAGAGAAAATGTTGAAAAGTCAACTTCTAGAGATGTAAAGGAAAGAGTACTCCGTTAAAATGAAAGACATTTATGTCGTAGATAAAATTGCAGCAGAAAATGGAATGAAATTATTCAGGTTCCTCCTCCCTACCACTGCCAATACAACCCTGATAAAACTAAAATAATTTGGGGCCAAGTGAAAAGTTTCATAGCGAAACAAACAATTGTAAGATGGTGCAAATCTATCGGAACTTACTAAAGAAGCTCTGGATACTGTGACATATTAGGAAATTTGCAGAAGGCCGTAAGACATACCAGTGATTGCAGTGGAAGATGCACCAAAAGATATTTTGATAAATATATAAATATATTGACTCATTCATTACAAGTCTTGGCTCTTCTGAGAGGGGTCCTCTTAAAGCAACTCTCTCTCTCTATATATATATATTATATATATACATACTATAAACACTTTAAATTTACTATATAACACATATGCATTTGTATTATTGCATGTGCATGCATATATATATATATATATATATATATATATATATATATATATATATATATATATATATATATATATATATATATATATATATATATATATATATATATATATATATATATATAAAATATGGCTATATATATATTTTCAGAAAATATATGCATTTCATAATCTTATAATGCTTTAAGATGTGATGAAAGAATTTTTGGTGTCAGATGGTACTGATGGTCGAGAGACTCAGTTGCAAAATCTCTGTATTCAGCAAATAGTTTGATTCCTCAGCTCTTTGCGCGAAGCTCAGCAATATTGGAGATCAGGTGATCTCCGAAGCGCTATGTATATTCGTGAGTACGTGCGTTACTTTGATCTAGATTATGCCAAAATCTGCCCTAAAAGTGAGTTTGATCGTTCATTAACGTGATAGAACTGCAGTTGGCCAGTCATAACTTTGGAGTGGTTCCAGGCTTTGAAAATCGGCAGATAAGGTAGAGTCTCAAATCTCTGTTTTTATGGGAGAAAATTGAACTTGTGATTTTTACCATGACTTTCTAATCATTATGAACTTACAAACTGGTGTGGGAAATTTAATATGAATATTCATACCTCTTTTATATTATTGTTTTGTTATGTTACGATTGCCATATCTTGGCTATGCATTTTACACTTTCCATTATTGTGTTTTGTATTTCATATATTTTTGGGAGTTTTCTATCATGTTTAATTCTTTTTAACATGACAGATGACTCTGTGGACTTTGGGTTTTGATTTGGATATTTTCAGGACAGCCATAGTGAGACTTCTTTAATCAGAAGTGTTTTGCAATGTCAGTTTAGTTTATGATAATTAGACTGCATTTTAATCTTTGCTTTGTTTTATTCATTTCTTGTTGGGTTATTTGAATAATAAACCTATTTTTGTAGGAACGATTGTGTTTCTTTAAATAGTCCATTTAATTACTTGTGAGAATGAGAGATTCAGGTGGATGAGCTTCGGTGACGATGAGAGAGAGAGAGAGAGGGGATTTGGGCTGAGAGAGAGAGGAGAGAGAGAGAGAAAAAGTGCTAGAGGAGTTTAGGGTAGATGCTGTTCGTGAGCGAACGTCCTTTTTCCTGAAGTTAGATCGCTAAGATCACAATGGTTGGCGTACACTTCCAAAAAGTGTTGATCTGTTCCTGTAACAGAGTTTAATGGTGGCAAGCAGGTAAAAAATGTTAAAATGGTGGCAGTTTTAATTAGGATGGCGAAAGAGGGAGATTACTAATAGACTAATTGCCAACAGGATGCCCGAGGACTCTCGGCGACTTGCGCCTAAGAGCTGACGACGGGTCAGTGTTGAATGACTGAGTGGTCGTGAGTTACGTGTGAAATACGGGAATCTTTTTTTTTTTTCCGTCTCTATTCGAGTATTGGGAGTGGGGAGTTGTGAAATAGATCTGGATGATCTCTAGAGCAATTTTGGGGTTAACAAAATACCCAAATAAGTGTGAATAGTGGCGGCAACGTGCGTTTTCGTTTTTAGACACGCCCAAACCCTCACCACAGATTGGTACTACTACAGGGACTCAGGGCCGGATCCACAGCTGTGGGTCCACCGGGGCACATCATTTGTGGGGGCCCTATAACCAGTTGATTTATTTATTTTATTTTATTTTCTTATTATTATTATTTTTTTTTTTAGTGAAGTGGAGGGGCGAGTACAGTGAGCATTTTCCACCTGGGCAATTCTGGGTTATACTGAGGACTATTATTGGCAAAAAATGAAGAACTCTTAGTATTCAGATTAAGTAGGTAGTCTCCACATATAGGAAGTACCGCCAGCTAAGAAAACATCAAGGGAAGCTACATTATTATTACTTAACTAATTTACAGGAACAGAGCAGGTTTACGTACTTTCTGACAGGCAAAAGTTGTAATTATTGTCTGAAAATCTATTTCCCGAAGAATATCACTTTCAATACTCTTTATAGCCAACCATGAAAGACGACTCTGGCTCACTGACGTTATCAGTCGGTTTTTTATTATTTTCATCTTGGAAAATGACCTTTCACCACTACAATTGGACACCATTAATACTAAATAGATTCTCAACAAGATTTCAACATTATGAAAAGTTGCCCGTAAGCCACTGTCAAGGAGAATTTTGTGAAGTGAGTGCTGGAAATTTCTTTAAATTTATCTTTTCTGTCGAGTTTTACCAATTCAACAAAATGAACGAGTTCATCTTTGAGACTGGGCTCTAGGTCACCTTTGTAAAAACTCACAAGACTAGCTGCGGCTGAATTGATCTCATCAGCATCCATATCTTGTAGGCGATTGAGGAATCCAAAGCGCTCACATACAACATCATAAGCAGCAGCTATTCTGTCACTCAGAGACTGGACAATTTGGTCAATAACTGGAAGGAAACTGTTTGCACGAAAAAAGCTTTACCTTGGGACTCATCTGGGAATCCTCTGCTTTACCGTAATCAAGTGGATTAAGACGCACGTTCCTCACACAATGGCGAACTTCAGTATACTCTTCTGTTCCAGACAGTCTGATTCCAGCTGCTTCATATTCCTCATATTTTTCTCTCTTTGTTTCAATAAATGTTTTCAAAGACTTGAGTGCTTTCACTGCAGTACTGAGAACCATTTTAGGATCTTGTAGAATATGGTTTGTTGCACTGAATCTTTCTAGGATGTCATTTTAAACTGTAGCATAAATGACTATTTCTAATTTTACCCATTTTCATATAAATTACATGCTTCATTCGAGCCCACAGCCTTGTTTTCCTCTTCAGTCATTGCTTATGTCATAAAGAGCCTCTCTCATCTCTCTTCCTTCATGCACTATAGCCTTTGTTGCATCTGCTCTGCAAGACCAACGAAGTTTCATTTAGTCGCGTACCTTTATTTCTTACCAGCTCTTGTTCATTTTTCTTTGAGCGTAGCATAGCGTGCCGTGGATGCTGTGAAAAACAAATAAATTTGTAGAACAAAGTCAAAGTAGTGGGTAGCTGCAGAGCATGTGTTAACTGCTGCCTTTCCCACTAAATTAAGGGAATGTCCAAAGCATGGCACAAACTCTGATAATGGATTCTTGCCTTTGATGAGGGCTTGTATTCCTTTATAGTTCCGCTCATATTAGCAGCATTATCCTTAGAGTTTGCCCTCTGCAATCTTTGAGATCAATATTGGCCCTCTAAAAACTGAAACAGGGCTTTACGCCACATGCAGAACCATTGACCTCGATTGTCCATGAATGCCAGGAACCTTTCTTTTGGCAATGTGTCTTCCCTATAGCGTATGACTAAAGTCAGTTGGTCAATGTGACCCTCATCTGGGGTTGAGTCAAGAGAAATAGAGTAATATTTTGGCTTCTTGATTCTTGAT
Organism: Macrobrachium rosenbergii; assembly: GCF_040412425.1. NCBI lineage: Eukaryota > Metazoa > Arthropoda > Malacostraca > Decapoda > Palaemonidae > Macrobrachium > Macrobrachium rosenbergii. The sequence continues at coordinate 1,109,076 of NW_027100725.1, forward strand.
ATTATTTCTTGCAATTACATGTTGCCAGTATTCCAGTGCTAACCACAAATTGTAGAGGAGAGATAATTTGTGTGACCTCGTCCTTTACTTGCATGGATTTGATTGAGTTGCAAGAAATGGATCCTTCTCTGATAGAGTTCCGTATGCAAGAAAATCCCCATTTTGATGGAGAACCAGTCAGTTCATCTGTGCCTCTGAATGCTAATCCTCGCTCAGCGATAAATTTTACTTACAATACGTGTAAGAAGTTTACACCAGTATTCTTGCAATTGAGCTACTGGCTTTAATAATTGTTGATCTATTCTGCCATGTTCTTTCCCTAGTTTGGCTACAGTAATGATGGATTATAGATGGCACTTTGATTTCTCGTGATCAGCTATCCTGTCATTTCCATGCTTCCAGTCACAAAATCCATCAGTGGCTAATTTGCCCTTTTCAGATCCTGAATTAACAAGCTTACAGGGAAAACAATAAACTGCGGATTGTTGAGAGAAGAAACAGAATATGAACGATTAATTATTTCATTATTCAGTGTTTTCCTCTGACAAGCTTGGTGAACATTTACGTGTGTAATGAATTCCACTCTTCCCTTTCACCTGATCTTGGAATTTTGAAGCTTTATCCAGTAACTGTTCATCACAGTATTATCAGTCATGATCCTTCTTTGCCCAAAAGGCTATCATTTCTTCTGTAGATGACTCAGGCCATAAACCAATATCATTTTCAAAACCTTGATTTTTCATACTGACCTTTCCCATAGCAACATCTTCCTCATGTTCCTGTACGCCCTTATGTTCATGTTCACCCTGGAAATTTGTGTCTTCATACACTGGTGTAGCGCTACTTGAAGATATGTCCAAAGGCTCTGCCTTTTCTGAAGATGGTGTTTCAGTCTCTATAATTCATTTACTTGTTGATGCCTCTTCTGACGGCTCTGAAGCATTTTCAACAGGCTGTTTTATGGCAGCAAGGTCGAAGTTATTATTAAAATTATTATTAAAATAGTTTTACCAGACCACTGAGCTGACTAATCAGCTCTTATAGGGCTGGCCCGAAGGATTAGGATGAAATGCCAGGTCTAGGCCATAGACCTAGAACTGGGACCAAACAGGTCATTCGCATGATAATGAATAAATGAAAATGAAGTTTTAAAAGAAAAAAACTGTATAACAAATATGCTGAAACACGTAATATACAATAAATACATTGCTCGTTTCCATGCGTACAAAAAAAAAAAATTACAAGATTAAAAGAATAAAATAAAATTTCATAAAATCAAAAATTAAAATTCAGAATTACAATTTTTTCTTAACGCCCTGAGCTTCTATATTTCATTATTTACTTGGATTTATATTTTGTCTATCAAGTTACACTTTTTAATGAAAAGATAAAAAAATTGGGATGACTAGAAAATGTATAAGATTCTGATAAAATTTCCCATTGATTTATTTCCAAAGGTTGATACTCGCTGTTGATTATATTTTGGACAGTCGCTGGCGCACATGTTTGACTGTTGTCAACACGCCTTCTGGGCATTCGGAGGACCACATCGACTGTTCATCAAGTGTCCATGTGTCAAACAAGTATGGCCTATTCGCAGACACGTCAGAATTACTTGTGTTTGTCTCTCTCTCTGACATGATGAGCTCCATTTTCCAACGCTGGATTTTATCTGTTTCAACTTATTATTTATAGGTTCCTCGTTCCATATGTTTTGCCATTTATTTGTAATAGTTTGTTTTATATCTCTTATGTAATCACTAATTGGGATTTTTATATTTGCTCTTACCATGCAGACTGCTTCTTTAGCTTAAGCTATCAGCTTCCTCATTTCGCTAATCCCTACATGGGCAGGGATCCAACATATTTCAATATTTTTCCATTATTATATAATTTGTGAGTTCATGTTAATTTCTTGTACAATATTATTTTTAGTGTGGCATCAGACAGCTTCTATAAGCGCTTCTTGAGTCGCTAAAAATAACAAAATTATTGAATGTTACTTGCTTTATAATTTGATGGCTCTGTGATTGCACATAACTCTGCTGTGAAGACTGAGAGACATTATTAGGCAAAGATAACTGATATGACTTGTTCTGGGATATAGCTGCATATCCTACTCCATGTTAATGATTTAGACCCATCTGTATAAAACGCGTAATGTGAATGCTTTCGTCTTATATGATCATAGTTTTTGTCTATGGTGTTCTAGGGTATATGAGGAACTTTTTGATAAATATTTCAACTGAGTGCAAGTCTTATTTTATTCATAGTCAATGAATTAGTAACTTCACTGTTGGAAGTACTTGTATATATATATTCAGTGATTCAAACAATCTATTAGCTCTAATTGGGAAAGGAGGTGGATGATTGTTTATAAATATATCTTAGATCAAATAGATTTTTTGTTGGTGAATCACTTGCCTTGATTCTTAATGCACTTTTCATTGTTATGAGCTCTCTATGGAGGAACAGTGGCAGTTCGCTACATTCGACTTATTACTGAGGAGACTGGTGAGATCTAATGCTCCTGTGCATGTGTAGTCCTTCATTGTGAATCGGATCTAATATTTTCAGTGCTGGCTTCTGACGCTGAACCATAAACTTCGCTTCCGTAGTCAATGATTGATAACACTGTTACTTTATACAGTATGGTAAGAGTATGTCTATCAGCTCCCAATTTATTGTGTGATAGTTTTTATTAGACTCCAAAGCGCTTACTTGCTTTTTGATTTTATGTAAGTTATATGGGCTTTCAATTCAGGTGTGCATCAAATATTAATCCAAAAATTTTTTTGCAGTTTAGTTAGTGTTAGTGTGCGGTTTCTGATTTTCAATTCTATTTCTTCTCCTTTTTTCCAGTTTTTATTTTTATAAAAACATGACAACGAGTTTTTCTATATGGATAACCTAAAGCCTACAGATGAGGTCCATTCATCTATTTTTAATATGGTTTTATTAATCATTCGTTCTGCATGCTTTATGCCTGATGTCGTATATGGCAAAATCATCCATATACAGGTTACTCTTAATTCCAACCGGTAGTATGTTACTGATATCATTAATTGCTAATGTAAACAGAGTACCACTAAGGACACTCCCTTGTGGAACTCCATTTTCAAGTGGAAATGTCTTGGAATAAACATTATCTATTCTCACTTGGAAAGTGCGACCAGTCATAAAGTTTTTAATAAACTTAGGAAGATGGCCGCGTATGTTATTATTATGTAATGACTTTAATACTCCATACTACCATGTAGAGTTGTATGCCTTTTGGATGTCAAAAAGACGGCTACTGTAATTTACTTTCTTTCAAATCCTCTACGTATGTAGTCTTCCAAATTAGATAGAAAGTCTAATGTAGATCGGTCATTTAATGACAAACTGGGAAGGAGTTAACATTTTATTTTCATGTATGTGCCATGTAAGTCGTGCATTTACCATTTTTCTAACAACTTATAGACAACTTGTTAAGATATTGGTCTATAATTGTTCACATTACTATGGTCCTCTTCCAGGCTTTGGTATAGGAATTATTAACCAGCATTTCGCCGTTCATCTGAAACAAGTTTCTGAGCCATAAATGATTGTAAAGAAGTTTCAACAAGTATGATTTGCCGAAAGGTGCTAGGTAGCAGATCATTTCAAAGCAAATATCATCTTACTCCAGAACAGATTTATTGCTGTTCAAGAGAGCATATTCCAGCTCATCCATAGTGAATTTCTTATTATAATATATATCTTCGTTTGTTTCAAAATTAAGTGTTATAGATTCTGCTTTATTCTTTATTTTTCTAAAATGTTTGTCCAAATTTTGGTCACTACTTATTTTATGACTTTCCCCAAGTATGTTAATTTCGAAGGGATCTAAATTTTTGCCATTGTCTAATATAGCTTGTCTGGGTGGTCTACTGTTTGTTCTATGTGTTATTTTTCGGAATTTTCCATACGTTTTGAATGGATGTTTCGCTTTGTTATTTCCGATACATAGGACCTCCATGAATATTATTTTACATTTATGACCCTCCTTTCTGAATTTAGCTGATATTTTTATTATATAAAGGTTTTTAATGCATCTATTTCTAATAGTACAATTGTCATTTTTAATATATTTTCTTCCAAGAATGGTTTGATTTATTTATTTTATTGAATCTTCTGTTTAAGTATCTAACCTTCTTGCTAAGAGTGTTTTTCTCGTACTAATTCAGACAGATCATCTGACCACCAGAGAACTTTATGTTTTTTTATTATGGGGTTTTGAATGAGAATATAGCTTTGTCTGCTGCCTTTTAATGAAAGATGCGAAGAGAAATTCGTTTATCTCATTAGGGTTTTCTCAAATAGTCATATGGCAGTATATTTCTGGTGTGCAAGTTAAATGTCCCAATCTGCTTTTGCATGTTAATAATGTGGAAATATGGTTTCGGTTTATTATTTAATAGGAATAATATTGTGGGAAAATGATCATGAATAGGAGTCATCACATTATTCCAGTCTAGTTTGTCAACTATATTTGTTTGAACAAGGGTGACATCTATTGAGGAAAATGTTCCATGGGTTTTTGAGCAGTACGTATTTACTTCGCTGTCATTCAGACCCAACAAGTTATTAGTGTTCTCAAGTTTCTATTTTTCTCATCTTTATCTGGTGTAATGTTGTTACAGTCCCATAATGGATACAATTATGTTGTTGATAAAAAAAAAGTTAAAGAAACCACATAGTGTAGTGTAGTGTAGTGTAGGTGTGAGAAAGGAAAAGTGTGTAGTGCAAGAATTAGAACTATAAATGTTTCCGAACAAGGCAGTGCTTCAAATCATTCACATCCTCCGGTTTGTGCTCAAAATACTGTTTTAAAAGCTTTGGATCTTATGACAACTATGACTCAGGGCCGGATCCACAGCTGTGGGGCCCCGGGGCACATCATTTGTGGGGGCCCTATATCCAGTTGATTTATTTATTTTATTTTATTTTCTTATTATTATTTTTTTTTTAGTGAAGTTAGGGGCGAGTACAGTGAGCATTTTCCACCTGGGCAATTCTGGGTTATACTGAGGACTATTATTGGCAAAAAATGAAGAACTCTTAGTATTCAGATTAAGTAGGTAGTCTCCACATATAGGAAGTGCCGTAGCTAAGAAAACACCAAGGAAGCTTCTACATTATTATTACTTAACTAATTTAGCAGGTTTACGTACTTTCTGACAGGCAAAAGTTGTAATTATTGTCTGAAAATCTATTTCCCGAAGAATATAACTTTTAATACTCATTATAGCCAACCATGAAAGACGACTCTGGCTCACTGACGTTATCAGTCGGTTTTTATTATTTTCATCTTGAAAATGACCTTTCACCACTACAATTGGACACCATTAATACTAAATAGATTCTCAACAAGATTTCAACATTATGAAAAGTTGCCCGTAAGCCACTGTCAAGGAGAATTTTGTAGAAGTAGAATTCTTTTGCAATTTCTTCATTGTCTTTTCTGTCGAGTTTTACCAATTCAACAAAATGAACGAGTTCATCTTTGAGACTGGGCTCTGGGTCACCTTTGTTAAAACTCACAAGACTAGCTGCGGCTGAATTGATCTCATCAGCATCCATATCTTGTGGGCGATTGAGGAATCCAAAGCGCTCACATACATCATAAGCAGCAGCTATTCTGTCACTCAGAGACTGGACAATTTGGTCAATAACTGGAAGGAAACTGTTTGCACGAAAAAAGCTTTACCTTGGGACTCATCTGGGCATCCTCTGCTTTACCGTAATCAAGTGGATTAAGACGCACGTTCCTCACACAATGGCGAACTTCAGTATACTCTTCTGTTCCAGACAGTCTGATTCCAGCTGCTTCATATTCCTCATATTTTTCTCTCTTTGTTTCAATAAATGTTTTCAAAGACTTGAGTGCTTTCACTGCAGTATTGAGAACCATTTTAGGATCTTGTAGAATATGGTTTGTTGCACTGAATCTTTCTAGGATGTCATTTCAAACTGTAGTATAAATGGCTATTTCTAATTTACCCATTTTTTCATATAAATGACACGCTTCATTCCGAGCCACAGCCTTGTTTTCCTCATCAGTCATTATGTCATAAAGAGCCTCTCTCATCTCTCTGCAACCATGCACTATAGCCTTTGTTGCATCTGCTCTGCAAGACCAACGAGTTTCATTTAGTCGCTTGGTAACATACAACTGCTTACCAGCTCTTGTTCATTTTCTTTGAGCGTAGCATAGCGTGCCGTGGATGCTGTGAAAAACAAATAAATTTGTAGAACAAAGTCAAAGTAGTGAATAGCTGCAGAGCATGTGTTAACTGCTGTCTTTCCCACTAAATTAAGGGAATGTCCAAAGCATGGCACAAACTCTGACAATGGATTCTTGCCTTTGATAAGGGCTTGCATTCCTTTATAGTTCCCGCTCATATTAGCAGCATTATCATAGGACTGCCCTCTGCAATCTTTAAGATCAATATCGTGGCCCTCTAAAAACTGAAACAGGGCTTTGGCCATATCAGAACCATTGTGACCTCGATTGTCCACGAATGTCAGGAACTTTTCTTTTGGCAATGTGTCTTCCCTATAGCGTATGACTAAAGTCAGTTGATCAATGTGACCCTCATCTGGGGTTGAGTCAAGAGAAATAGAATAATATTTTGACTTCTTGATTCTTGATATTATTTCTTGCAGTATATGTTCGCCCATTATTCCAATTATTCTTATTCACAAATTATAGAGGAGAGATAATTTGTGTGACCTCGTCCTTTACTTGCATGCAGTTTGATGTGAGTTGCAAGAAATGGATCATACTCTGATAGGAGTTCCAGTATACTAAGAAAATTCCCATTTGATGGAGAACCAGTCAGTTCATCTGTGCCTCTGAATGCTAGTTCTCGCTCAGCGATAAATTTCACTTACAATACGTGTAAGAAGTTTACACCAGTATTCTTGCAATTGAGCTACTTGCTTTGATAATTCTTGATCTATTCTGCCATGTTCTTTCCCTAGTTTGGCTACAGTAATGATGGATTATAGATGGCACTTTGATTTCTCGTGATCAGCTATCCTGTCATTTCTATGCTTCCAGTCACAAAATCCATCAGTGGCTAATTTGCCCTTTTCAGATCCTGAATTAACAAGCTTACAGGGAAAACAATAAACTTTGCCAGTTGTTGGAGAGAAACAGAGCCATGAACGATTAATTATTTCATTATTCAGTGTTTTCCTCTGAAACAAACTTCGTGAACATTCACGTGTGTAATGAATTCCATTCTTCCCTTTCACCTGATCTTGGAATATTGAAGTTTTATCCAGTAACTGTTCATCACAATGTTGTAATTCACTTGATCCCTTCTTTGCCCAAAAGGCTATAATTTCTTCTGTAGATGACTCAGGCCATAAACCAATATCATTCTGAAAACCTTGATTTTTCATACTGACCTTTTCCATAGCAACATCTTCCTCATGTTCCTGCACGTCCTTATGTTCATGTTCACCCTGGAAATTTGTGTCGACTTCATACACTGGTGTAGCGCTACTTGAAGATATGTCCAGAGGCTCTCCCTTTTCTGAAGATGCTGTTTCAGTTTCTATAATTAATTTGCTTGTTGATGCCTCTTCTGACGGCTCTGAAGCATTTTCAACAGGCTGTTTTATGGCAGCAAGGTCGAAGTAGGTGCTTAATAGGGCTACTTTTGACATTGCTTCAAGATGTTTTTTATCACGTGCTTGAGACACTTTGCGTTTCTTTGCACCACTTTCGTATATACGAGGAGTTTTATGTCGGGCACTCATCTTTTTCCAAGAGGTCTTGACAGTCCGACAGACTCTTCCAGGCAATGCTCGTCAATTTTCTATAATTTACAGCCTCCTACGGGGGTCAGACCACCTGGCTAGGAAAAAAATTACGGGAGTGTAAAGATCACAAAGGTGGTTTGGGGGGTTGAAGCCCCCACTGATATAAGGGGGCATGGAGGGCGAAGCCCCCCATCTAGCAACTAACCAATTCAGTGACAAGATTAGGTTAGTTAATTTTTGGCTCGTATCTCTTACATTTCATGTTTTTTGCCCTTTCAGTGAGGGAGGGGAAAAATTATATTCGCTTACTGTTGAATAAAGGATTGAATCTAGGAATTAGCGTCTTATCACCTACTATGTCATAAAGTCATACCTCCCCAATCAATGCCCCCCCACCTCCTTTTGCAATAATGTTGGTCAAATCCCCAACAACCTATTCATATAATAGTAGTAGTAGTAGTAGTAGTAGTAGTAGTAGTAGTAGTAGTAGTAGTAGTAGTAGTAGTAGTACATCATATAATGAAGTTATAGCAACTTTTGGAACAGCTGAAGTTAAAGATATTGTGGACTGCTTATTATTGTGATCAGGTATCATTTCTATTTGCCTCCAGCAATAACTACGGTCAATGTCCAGAACAACTCCGCGGTGAGATATAAGAAAATAGGTCACACTATAATTTTCACAATATAAAATAACAAAACTTTGTCTCTGAACACTTTTTGAGGAGATTCACCATTTCCGAGATATTAATGATTATCTAATCGGCATCCTCGAAAATTTTCTAAGTCGTTTGTTTACATCCAGTAGCACTTCGTGTACTTGATTTGTTTACATCCAGTAGCACTTCGTGTACTTGATCTTACTGGAATTAGTTCGAAAATGAGGTTTTTTACTGTAATGTTTCTCAGAAAGAGTGTAATGTTTCTCAGAAAAACTAGTTCCCCATCGAATGATTTTCGATTTTTGACTTATAAGGTTAGACAATACCTGTCCCCCAACCCCTCCATAGCTAATATGGCAAAATTGTGGGTGTTTCCTCATCATAAGAAGTGGTCTAAAACGCTTTAAATATGAAAAATATTATATTTTACTTTTAATTTTGGTACTTATGCATGCGGAGTTCTTCTGGACATAACTACTTTTTGTCTACTTTTTAATGATGAGATAAAACTAATTTCCGACACCTATAAATGCATATCAACAGGAAATCAATGGAAAAACAAGGGGAAAATTGGAAATATTAATCGAAATAGAGTAGGCTATGCTAAAAAATTCCAGTAGGCCTATTAGCCTACCATAATGTCACTGCAACCCCCCAAAAGACAGCCAAAGTAAGTTAATTAAACAAGCGAACTTCTATATAACTTACTTTGAAACACCGGAGTGAGCGTGGACACCAAACAGGACAAAGAACGTTATTGTTGTTTGAAACAATTCCACAAAATACAATTCAACTTCACACGCCTTTGTAATCACTGGATTCACGGCACCAAATGTCGGACTCGACTGACAACAAGAAATAACAATAAACAAAAGCACTACGCATAGCGTAAGCTGACAGTGTATTTCTTTACGAATTTTCACCTTTCATTAAAGAGACTACTTCTTACTCTCCTTCTGCTTTCTTAATTAGAATAGCAGTTACTCCTTTCAATTTATGTCATTCTAAACTTCTAAACAATTGTCAGTACAATAGTTCTATTAGCCTAACTAGTGGTCTAATAGAAGAATAGATAACATGAACAAATTGATATATCTTTACCAATACGTTTCTTTTATATTTAAGGGAAAGAAAATACAATATAAAGTGAGGAAAGAAATTAAAAAGAGGGGATTAAAAATGAAAAAATAACAGAAAACATAAGGTCACTAAGGTGGTAAAAAAGAAAATGAAAACCCAGAAAGTGAAAAAATGCATAATGGGTTATGGAAATCACCTCTTTCTGTGGGGGCCCTGAGGCTATAGCCCCTATTGCCCTCCCTTTAATCCGGCCCTGCTGTATGACGACGCTGCAAGCAATGGTTACTCAAATGGGAAAATGATCCAGATTTCCTGTATGAACTGTGTAGGTAATAAATTGTTTGTTGCCATATGGGTATATAACAAAGAGGTCATGTGAAACAAAGCCATACAATGAGGTAGGGGAGTGCGAATTATTCATATTCAGGGCAGGGGGTCATGATTTACTTGGGGTGATCCAGGGAGGGGGTGGGGCTTCGCCCACCCAGACATGGCGTCCAAGGCTAGGTTAGGTAAAGGTAAGTCTGGTTAGGTTATATCCCCTCTGAAATGTCTACTACAAAAATGATAAATCGGCCTAAAGGAGTCGTCTTCCTACTCTGCATCTGCTCCTGGGAGGTTTAAACCTCATCAGGATAAAAAACTGAAATGAAATTTAATTTGCAATCTCAGTCAATTTGTTTAAACATAAGGGTATTTTGTTTTTTCTGTTATCTTTATTTAAACGTAATTTGTTACTCAATACACCTATCCTGTCTAAAGTACCTCTACACAGAGAACAGCAATATGAAATTTGGGCCAAAGGCCAAGCACTGGGACCTATGAGGCCATTCAGTGCTGAAAGGAAAAATGAGAGTAAAGGTGGTTTGGGAGGTTTAACAGGAGGAAAACCTCGCAGTTGCAGTATGAAACGATTGTTTTTAGAGGGTGGAAAGTCAGAAGAAAGAGAATATGAACGGAGGTACAGTAAAAGGAATGAAAGGGGTTGCAGTCAGGGTCCAAAGGGGTTCTGCAAAGAACCTAAGTAATGCCTACAGTGCACCTTGTGAGATGCACTGATGGCGCTATCCCCCTACGGGGACCTATACACAGAACACTTATTTTCAAAACCCTCCCTTTCAAAAATTGTGCCCAACACTGAAATGAAGAATACCATTAGAAAACCTTCACAGAAGTGCAACATTGCTTGGCCAGTCATGACTACCCTGTGCCCATTAACCTACCCAAAGTGGTCTGACTGGTCAGCATTTATGCAACTTCTGTTTAGTCTTTAAACAATATTGCACTTGTTTACTTGCCCATTACAATAAATTGGGACATGGTAAAATGACGAAGAGATCACCAACGTAAGCAGTACATCGCGAAATCTTTGACTAAGAGGTAGGCTATCCTAAAACTTACCTGGCCGGTCTAGGCTACTCTGAAACGGCTGCACCAATGGCTGTTAAACCAACAAGTTATATGCTTTACTTCTAAATGTTCGAGCAACTTTGGCCTAACCTTCCCATCTGTAATAAAGCTAATAAAACATACAACTCTATTTACCAATTATCCGGAGAAAGTTGACCGGCAAACCAGACAATGTAAAGCCACCCACCAAGGATGAGGAACACTGTCACGAAACGTCATGATCGATCAGCGTTGCCAAAACTCGGCATAATTATGAAACCAGCATAGGAAATCGGCATACCTATAGAAAACGGTTTTCAGTGTTGAACTCATGGGTAACTAAAGAAAATAAAACAAGTTACGAGCTGCACCCTTTTCTTATGAATCTGTCAAATACAATGATAAAAATAAATCTTAGAAATTATTGGATTTATTTTTATCATCGTTCACTCATATATCAATCATTTAAAATACTTTTTTTCTTTTACTGATATTCTACATGTTTAAATATAAATGAATATATTATACAATTACAAAGCAATATTCTGTTCTATATAAATTTCAACTATTTACATATAAAGTATGCGAATTAACATATGTTCAAGATATATTACATAATCGAATTAATAGAGAAATAATCTTCAGTGCCCATAAACCTTGACATACAGTATTAGGTAATATCCAATAATGGAAAAAATAATCTTTAGTTTCCATAGTCCTAGACATATTAGGTTATATCCAATAATAGAAGAATAATCTTTAGTGTCCATAATCCTAGACATATTGGGTTCTATCCAATAACAGAAAAATAATCTTTAGTGTCCATAAACCTTGACATATTAGGTTATATCCAATAATAGAAGAATAATCTTTAGTGTCCATAATCCTAGACATATTAGGTTATATCCAATAATAGAAAAATAATCTTTAGTGTCCATAATCCTAGATATATTGGGTTCTGTCCAATAATAGAAAAATAATCTATAGTGTCCATAATCCTAGACATATTAGGTTATATCCAATAATAGAAAAATAATCTTTAGTGTCCATAATCCTAGACATATTAGGTTATATCCAATAATAGAAAAATAATCTTTAGTGTCCATAATCCTAGACATATTAGGTTATATCCAATAATAGAAAAATAATCTTTAGTGTCCATAATCCTAGACATATTGGGTTCTATCCAATAATAGAAAAATAATCTTTAGTGTCCATAATCCTAGACATATTAGGTTATATCCAATAATAGAAAAATAATCTTTAGTGTCCATAATCCTAGACATATTGGGTTCTATCCAATAATAGAAAAATAATCTTTACTGTCCATAATCCTAGACATATTAGGTTATATCCAATAATAGAAAAATAATCTTTAGTGTCCATAATCCTAGACATATTGGGTTCTATCCAATAATAGAAAAATAATCTTTAGTGTCCATAATCCTAGACATATTAGGTTATATCCAATAGAAAAATAATTTTTAGTGTCCATACACCTGGACATATTGGGTTCTATCCAATAATAGAAAAATAATCTTTAGTGTCCATAATCCTAGACATATTAGGTTATATCCAATAATAGAAAAATAATTTTTAGTGTCCATAATCCTAGACATATTGGGTTCTATCCAATAATAGAAAAATAATCTTTAGTGTCCATAATCCTAGACATATTAGGTTATATCCAATAATAGAAAAATAATCTTTAGTGTCCATAATCCTAGACATATTGGGTTCTATCCAATAATAGAAAAATAATCTTTACTGTCCATAATCCTAGACATATTAGGTTATATCCAATAATAGAAAAATAATCTTTAGTGTCCATAATCCTAGACATATTAGGTTCTATCCAATAATAGAAAAATAATCTTTACTGTCCATAATCCTAGACATATTAGGTTATATCCAATAGAAAAATAATTTTTAGTGTCCATACACCTGGACATATTGGGTTCTATCCAATAATAGAAAAATAATCTTTAGTGTCCATAATCCTAGACATATTAGGTTATATCCAATAATAGAAAAATAATTTTTAGTGTCCATAAACCTGGACATATTAGGCTATATTCAAGATAACTGACTAGACAGATTATATTCAACATAATTATTTACAATTGTATAAGCATTCGTACGGTATACAAGAAGAATATATATACATATAAATTTATATGGTGCACACACTAGTTCTATAAATTCTCCTCTTCGACGTCATCGAATATTTTCTCTCGATCGACTTCTGCACATGCACTCACCTCAGTCAGAGGTTACGAAGCATCCTTTGGTCTTCACAGTCTCTGAGACTGAAGCTAAAACTCTTGGGGTGGATGTCGAAATTTCGTTTCTCATTTTTGTTTTGATCGAATTTACCTTGGAAAATATTCTTTCTGCATCAGCGTTTGAGGTTGGTAACGATAAAATGCCCCAAGCAAAGGAAAGCAAAACCTTGAATTCCGGTTGTCCATTGTCATCTCTCAATTTGGACAGATAAATAAATAGATCCTCGACATTTGTTGAAGCCTTCGAATGTTCAGGAAAGTCAGTGTTGGGGAGATGTCGCCAATCTTCATCCAATTGCTGTAGATCCCCTGAATATATTCGTGGTACTTCTGCAGCTAAATTTGACAATGATGGCATAATTTGAAGCACATCATTTCTGGTGCAAACCTCTACACTTAAATTACTGCATAATTGAAGCAATTTTGAACCTAGAGGTAACCTTTCTTTCATTTGAACACACGCTGTAATCATAAATTGTCGACATCTTTTTGTGACATCGGCGATCAGTGCTCTGTTTGAAGCAATTTCTGGCTCTTGCAATATACCGAGAACTTGAGTGCCCATGTATACTTCATTGAGAGGCATCAAGTACCGTCATCACTTGGGTTGATCTGACATATTTGTGAATCAGTTGCTTTGCTAGACGAGTAATACATTCTCAGGAGGATATCAGAGTATATAAGATTTTATATGTAAGATGTGTAATGTAGGTTCCCTCCTTTGGAGCAAAGTATTAAATTTATTAAAGTAAGAAAGAACATAATCAAGAAATTGAAAATAAATACGGAAAGATGAATGATCTTGCAACATGTCAAAAATCGTTTTAGATGTAATGAATCTATCTTCCAAACGCTTGCCAGAAAATGATAAGGTTAATGGTCGCCATTGCTCAAGTACTCGAGATAGAGCTGTTGCATGGAGGGACAGCCATCGCGTCTGTGAGGCAGCCGATTTTTTCTCGGCAGGAAAGCAGAGTTCTAGAGAGAGAGGCTTCAGCCTTTCAGACCCACTGGTTTTGCTATGACACACCCCTGGCTCCTCCCCCAGACAGCCGTAAGCGAGCACAAACCACGCCCATCGGGGCGGAGCAACCAGAGACATGCGAGTTGACAGGATCCAAACCGTCATATTTGAAGTTGACAGGACACAGGCAACACCTGTTACACCTCACCATTACTACAACCCTCCCCTAATTATTGTCACGAGGGACAACGACTTAATCAACCAATTAAAATGTCCAAAAAAGTCGTAGTATCAGCAGATGTGCATAATCTTAGCGAAACTAGCGATGATGACAATATTCCACCGGCACAACCCAAAAAGAAGAGATGTCCCAAAACGGAAGAAACCAGCCAGGAACCTTCCAACAGTGAAATTCTTCAAATGTTATTATTACAGAATCAAACATTATTGAAACTAGTGGAGAAACGGTGAGGTTTAATATTCTGTTTTTATATAAAAACGTCTTGGATAACAGCGGATTTAGACAGATGACGTCACAAGCATGGCAGTAAAAGGTAAACAATGAGCCGGTGCTGACCGTGCGGTAGTTATAATCGTAAAAGTTTGAGAATAGATAAATTTCGAGACCGAAGTACATTATCATATAATCCTAAACTATGTGTAAAGTGAGCCTAAACATTATAAGGACTAGATACTTATATGCCAAAGGTAATTAATGTCGTAAGGTGAGGTGTTAACTAGATTTGCCTTACGTACCAAAGAGCCGAGTAGCCTAACTAGCCTAACTTTTTCTAACTTTGAGTTTAACATACTACGTCAATCTAGGCTACCTCTTAGCCGCTCCCTTCCGCCTATCCCACCGAGATCCTATCTTCGACATTTAACTGGAGGGTTCCTGTCAATGGCGGTATAATTGCGCCTACCTCAGCTAATGGGTAGAATTTTATATCACACTCGTTTCCTTTCGATATAATTGTTTACCCCTTACCATGAGGAACTGCGTCTTAAGAATTTCTGACAGGTCGGCTATATAAATAATATAAGATGATTACTGTAGAGGCTATATAAATTTAAGTATGGGATACTAGTGAGAGGATGCCGATTGACCTGAATTAACCGATGAAGGCCATTTGAGCCTAGAACCCGATTGCCTGGCTTCAGCCTTCTAGGTCTGCTGCTGTCCAACCTGATTTGTAAATTCATGAGCCATATTATAGACATCAGTTAAACTTTTATTATCAAATTTGAGTCTAGTTTTTCACTCCTATTGCAGAAGTGGTTCGACTGCAAAAAGGAATGACAATTCCCCTCCTCCTAAGCGCCCTCGCCGTAAAGTAGATTTACCTGAGAATGCAAATGAAGAATTATTTACAACTTATAATGAAGATAGTAGTGACTATGAAGAATTTAACCCGCTTACCTTTAACAAACCTATTCCTACTTATATATCTAACAATTTTAATGCTGTGCCCTCCATTCATAGAGATGGGAAAATACAATTAAATGACTCCCTAATTGCATTAACATTAAGTGAAGGAGACAAGAACTCTCATGATCAATTCTTTGTTTGTAATCATAATAAAGAACTTGCAGACCTTTTCAAATTGATAAATTTGCCAAAGTTGAACTTTTGGCCAAGTGGCAGGTTGTTTAATGAAGATTTCAAGAAGAAAATTCACTTTGATATTGAAAACATTAAGATGGCTATATCTTCTTTTCAAGGGCATGCAGCTCTGGCGCAATTAGCTTACCCCTCTAAGATTAACGATATTGATTTCATTACTAAAGTGATAATTGGGCCTTTCAGGAAACACATTGATCTAATTAAAAGTTTAATCCGCTCATTCAGAAGTAGAACTTTACCCAGGAACCTCAATTTAGATACCAGAGATGCTATTATTAAAGCTGAAACTAATGATATATGGGTCTTATCAGATGATCAAAGGAAAGCTATTGCTTCGTGCTTTCGAGGCGGTCCCCTTCCTAGAGGAGGGGACATTATCTCTAGAGGTGGAAGGTTCAACTTTGGCAAGTATCAGGGCTACCCCAAAGAGAAATTTAACTTTTACAGAAGATTCAGGGGAAGCTTTGGGTTCAGGAATAGGTTCAATCCCTACAGGCGAGGTATCAAGAGAGGTGGCCGAAGAGGGGGAAGGAGTACAGGGGGACAGACAGCAATTAATTCAGACGTCAAAGATAAGAAACAAAACTAATTATGCTTTAAATCTTAATACCATCGAGCCCTGCTCGGACCAAGTGGAAATAACCTGAGCTACACAGTAAAGATAAAAATTTGGCAAATGTACCCACTAACAATTCAATGATATTGGAAGAGTTAAATTTCCCTACAGAAACCTCTAGCTCCAAGGAACCTCTCACGCCCCTCCAGTAAGTGGGATACGTAGGTCATTGACAAATAAATTAAAACATTGGCAAAAACTCCCAAATTCTTCTTTTGCACGCAACTTGATCAGTAAGGGTGTGAGACTCCCATTTACCAATAAAAATAAGGCTTAAAAGACTTTGAAAAGATTTGGGGTTGATAGATATTATTCTTCTAGCAAGAGAATAATACTAGAGAGAGAATGTGACAGATTACTAGACCTAGGGGTAATAGAACAAATTAACAGAAATTCTTTCTACTACTCTAACCACATATTTTACAAGCTTAAACCCGATGGGAGCATTCGCCTAATATTCGATATAAAATGCCTTAATACTATGATCAAGAAACCTTCTTTCTCTATGCTGAAACCTAAAACTATATTCCCTTATTGCATTTAAACAACTGGGCATGTAGACTTGATTTAAAGGACGCTTATTGGCACGTCCCTCTTCATTCCAGTGCTCAAAGATTCTTAACGTTCAAATTAGGAAAGCGTAAATTCAAATGGACGGTTGTTCCCTTCAGGTTAAAGACAGCTCCCTACATCTTTTCCAAACTAATGTACACAGTAGTTAAATACATTAGGAAGAAATATAATATACTCATCTTTAACTACTTAGATGATATACTTATACTGGCAGATGACTTTCACAAATGCGAGTCTCACATCCAAATAGTCATTGAAGTGCTCACGGAACTGGGTTGGCAAATATCTATTAAAAAGTCTGTTATTCATCCAGTGCAAAAGATAGAGTTCCTGGGAGTTCATTATAACTTGGAGAACAAAACAATGAGACCAATGCAGGAAAACATTGATAAATGTATCAGGCTTGCCAATACAGTATCCAACTTGAACAGATCTGACCTCAAATTATATCAAAGATTGATAGGATCACTTAACTTCTGTTCCTACTACACCTTTTATGGTAGATACCATCTTAAATTCCTTCACAGATTTCATAGATATTTTGCTAAAGGATATAGAATCATTCCTCCTCCTTTCAAATCCTTTCTAGAAGCATGGAAACAGACTAACATGTATAGTGCTATAAACATTCCTAATAATCAAGTAGATCTAGAACTATTCACAGATGCATCCAACTTTGGCTGGGGTGGAGCATTAGTAGGAGAACATGGCCTACTCTCAACTAATATTACATGGCTACAAAATGAGAATACTCTACACATTAACATTAGAGAACTACTTGCATGCATTTACTGTATAAAACACTTCAGAGACAAACTAAGAAACAAAGTGGTACTAATTCACATAGATTCACAAGTAACATACTGTTGGGTCAAAAAACATGGTAGCATTAGGAACAAATCGGCCCAGGAGGCCATCAAAGTGTTACTAAACATCAAAGGAATATACAACATAGACATTCAAACTAAATGGATTAAAGGGAAAAGCAATGTGATGGCTGATTCCTATCGAGAGACTTTGGTTCCATACATCCAGAAGCCACTCTTGACGATAATCTATTCAATTTAATTTGCACAGATATGAATTTCTTTCCTGAAATAGACCTTTTCACCAATGGCTTTAATTCTAAATGTAAGAGATTTTGTTCTTCCGTACCCAACACAAAAGCAATCAGTAATAATGCTCTTCACATTAGCTGGGAAGGTTCTTCTCCTCTTTATGCTTTTCCCCCAGGCTTCTTACTGCATAAAGTTGCTTTTAAGATATATAACGAAAGTGATAACAACATGCTCTTCTGCACTGTTTCCCAGGAAACGGAACCATGGATCCCCCTAGTCAAGACAGTCTCCAAGGAATACCGGAAGTACAAAGTCAAAGTAGAAGGTTGCCAGATACTTCATATGGACTGTACCTTACCCTTAGCGCAACACCACTTGAATTTGATCGCCTTCAGAATATAAAAGATCAACTACCTTCCATATTTCCTCCAGAGATATGCAACAAAATTACTTCCAGTTTACGAGACAGCTCCATGGCCAAGTACCAAAATCTCTTCAGTAGCTTTAAAGAGTTCATACACAATAAATATGGAAGTAACAAGTTCCCTCTTTTATCAGTGCTACTCTATTTCAACGAATTAATAGACAAGGGCCTAGCATACAACACACTAAAAGGATACCGAGCTGCTCTTGGACCGGTTTTGAAGGGATACTTTCCCAATTATTGTCTAACAGAAGACAAGTATATTAAAGCTATGCTTGATGGAGTAAATAGAAGAAGACCCAGCAAATCTCATCAATTTCCAGGCTGGGATCTTGATAAAGTGGTTTCCTTCCTCAACACTACAAGAGATGATTCTGTGCTGCTCATGATTCAGAAGACCTTATTCCTCGTAGCTTTGGCTTGCCCATTGAGAGCTAACCAATTTAATCATCTATGTATCTCCAGGGGCACCTTCACGCCAGAAACCATTGTGTTAAGGAACCACCCTTCCTTCATGGCCAAGAATCAGAGAAACAATTACACTCCTATTGAATTCAGCTTTAGGCGTCACCCTACCAAGCCAAAAATTTGTCCAGTTAGACAATTAAACTTTTATCTGGAGTACACAAATAAAATCTGTGCAGAAAGGAACATAGATAGGGAAGACCATATTTGGCTGGATGAAAACTTCAAGATCATGTCCCTTCCAAAGATGAGGCAGCTATTCAGGGACTGTATTTTCAGAGCTGATCCCAATGCCAGAAAACACTCCACCAATTTCCACTCTATCAGAGGTCAAGCAGCTTCAAGGATGATGTATAATGGAGTTACGCTGCAAGAGATAATGTCTAGAATGAATTGGAAAAGCAACTCTGTATTTGGGTCATTTTATGCTCTCCTCGGTCTACAGGGAGCTTTCGATGCAGTCGTTGCAGGACTTCATCTTCATGCCCCCTGAAGTATCAGGTGAGCAAAACCAGTGGGTCTGAAAGGCTGAAGCCTCTCTCTCTAGAACTGACAGTTTACTTGTGAACCTAAGTTCTGGAGAGAAGAGGCGAGGCCTTTCAGACCCAGGGTCTAGTTCACCCTCCGACCCTACCCCCGTAACCGAGGAGACCATTCTGGAGGAAATAAAGGATTTGTAAAGTAATTACATACAAAAGTCAACAGCTTACATGTTTCTGAAGGCCAGCCATAACATTTTTTCAATTATTCATAAATTTCTTTAAGGTATACTTAACTCTTATCCTTGCATTTAGAGGAAATGCAACTTTTAGGTAACAAGATAGGAATATCTTGAAAAGGGGAGGTGAACTACTGTCACATTATATTATCTTAGAATATAAAGAGGAATGAAAAATGTCAAAATTCACAAATTGGAACTTTAAGTTACTACTTGTAGTAATTTGCAATCTCAAATAAATCTCACAGCAGTAAAATGGAATGGTAAGTACAGATATACTTCATAGCAACTTGCAACTTCAAATATGGCGGTTTGGTTCCTGTCAACTCGCATGTCTCTGGTTGCTCCGCCCCGATGGGCGTGGTTTGTGCTCGCTTACGGCTGTCTGGGGGAGGAGCCAGGGGTGTGTCATAGCAAAACCAGTGGGTCTGAAAGGCCTCGCCTCTTCTCTCCAGAACTTAGGTTCACAAGTAAACTGTCAGTTCTCGACGGCTTGTCGGCAGGAAAAATGCATTCACACCCCGTAGAGTTTTGTCTCGGCATAAATCCTAAAAATTCGGCATTTTGGCAACGCTGCAATACACACGATGTGCTATTCACCCCTTCTTAAGCAAACCTTGCAATGCACTCCATATCCTTCATATATATATAAAAATTCTTTCTCACTCTACTCATATGAATAAACTGACTACACACGTACTGGGCCATGTTAACCTTTAATAAATCACTGTAAATAGTTTGCAAATACTTGAACATGGTTATATAATGAAACATTTCTGCCAAAGACTTCTTAATTTGTTTTCATTTGCTATCATCACTCTCTCTCCCTCCGCGCTGTAAGATTTAAATGGCGTGAATGAGTGATTTATACGCACACACACATACATACATATATATATATATATATATATATATATATATATATATATATATATATATATATATATATATATATATATATATATATATATATATATACTGTATATGTATATGTACTAGACCACCCGTGACCCGTTGGGTCACTTTTATATTAACAGATGAGTAGTTTAAATGAGAAAGAGACGAAAGAATTGATAGAAAAAATTTACTTTCTAATATTTGCTCTCTTGCATAATTAGATCTTTAAGAATCTACAGCATGTAATATTTTGTAAATTTCAATTAATTCTGGGTTAAAGATGAAAATTTCCTCGTTTATTTAATTTTTCCATCTTTTTTTCTTCCGCAGATGATATAAGCTTGACCTGGAAGTCAGTCAGCAGTGTGTCGCTGAAAAATCTGTGAATATATACGTGAACATCCGCATGACTTCAGGAGTCCAGCCCCCTGATCCCAACCCCTTGACGAGGTGGGGGGCTTAGGGATCCACAGCAGAGAGAGTATGCTTCTTTTCACCTACTCTCACTGCTGTGGATTCAACTGATCATTGGGACCTTTAACTCCTTCACTCCTCCTCCTGTAAATTTTCCCCTTCCTTCTTCCTCCTTCGTTGACGACTTTGGCATGATTTTGGATCATTCAATTGACTGCTCTCTTTGAGTTGATGGAGGGTGGAGTTGGACGGCATGCCTCTCCACCCGTAGAACTCGAGTACCTGACGTGATCGAGCGAGGGGAAAGTTTAATGTCAAACCCTGTCCTCAGTACCGGGTCGTGATCTCGACGGACATCATGACGCCTTAGCACTGGGGGCACGGTGTATATCCGGATATTACCCCTAGGACAGCCCTAATTAAAGGGATGACCTGTCCTCTAATTGTGACTCCATGGTGGGTATGGGGAATATCTGGATGAATTAAATTTCTTCGTTTTTATGTCAACCCCCCTTATTTCTGCTGATGACTCTATGCTTTCCTCAAAGGACTTGGCCATGGAATCCCTCCAAAACTCTAGTATGGCTACTTTACAGCCATATGTACCAAACACTCAATCTCAAAGGAGAAGAACATTTAAAAGAATGACCCTTGAGGATCTTTTTTCTCCTCCAGTGTGGGCTCAGTATATCACTCTCACTTTAAGTGAAGAAGTAACCCCTCTAAGTGACTTGGTTCACCTAAGAAAATTCTTGGCTGTGACAATCTTAAATTCTCCGTGGAAAAAAACAAAATCATAGTAAAAGCAAAATCTGAAGAAGAATCAAAAAAAATCAAAAATATTCATCATGTAAATGCTTCTGACGAGGCGCATTATAACACTAGAATTGGAACTATGTTGTTGGATAAACTTAGAGTTGAAAATGACACCAATGAATCTGTGTGTGAAACATTAAAAGAAGTCCTGCAAGATCAAAAACATAATGTTAATTAAATCTGTTATTGTCTATGAGAGGAGAAGTGTTCAAACTGGACGAAGTCTGAAGATAGCTAAAATAACTTTTTCACAGCAAACAATTCCAACATTTATGAAAATAGGCAACAAAAGAATAGCAATTAAAGAAGAATATCCAAAACCTATGCAATGTAAGATTTGCTTGAAATTTGAACATACAGCAAAACGATGCAAGTCTTTGGCCTCACCTAGATGCTTTAAATGTGGCTCCTTGGAGCATAGTAGTGATGATTGCAGCAGCCCCAAAAATGCTTTAATTGTAATGGTTCACACCACACTTATGCAAGGGAGTGTGTATATTTCAGATATTTCAAGAAGCCCTTACCAGATCAAGAAAATATGGTATAACAGTCAAGGAAGATAAAGAAGACATGAAAGAAGAAGGAATGCAACTTCCCTGCAAAACATTTGCAGATGCACTCAAACTCCAAAGTAAAACAACATCCAATGATGTCTCACAAACCACCCAATCTTCTAACACCAGAAATCAAATAACTGTAGAAGAATCAGATAAAAGCAATACCATGGAGATAAGTAATAAATTCAAAATACTGTCCAACCTTGCTGTACATGATCATCTTGATGAACAGAGAGAAGATATCTCTGATAATTTACATCTTAACAAAAGCCAAAACAAAGAAGAAGATATATCTCAAATGATAATCCATAACAAAACAAACTACAAAATACTAAAGAAATCGAAGAAATACTAAGAGAACTAGATGGACCACCAGAGATAGGAAAAAGACCTAGATCACACAGTGTAACGTCCTCGCCTAAGAAAGAGAACGACCTTCATAGTCCAAATAGTAAATGTCTAAAAACTGCAAGTTCAGAGGAAAGCATTGTTTATACCACCAATAGTAAAAACCCTTCTGAAAATAATTCTTCTAAAATAATTTCACAGAATTCTAAGGAACCTAAAAGAAAACCAAATATAAAAACACATAAGTCACTGATACGAGACTATGCCATGCCACCTGATTACAGAAAAGGTGCAGGAAGCAAAATTCCGTTGTACAACAACAAAGATATTATCAAAAGTTCCAATTCAAAAAATAAAGTGGACTTAATTCTCCCAACTCAGGGTCGTAAGACTAAAGTAAGTAAGTAAAATTCAATTCTAAAAATAATAATGACACTCCTTCATTTATATTACAATGGAACATTCGAAGTATTAACAAAAACAAATTAGAATTATTTAAATTAATTGATGAATATAGCCCAATTTGTATCTGCCTCAATGAAACATTTTTACCCATTTCCTACAGTTTTACAAATAAGTTTTATACATCTTATCAACCTCACTCTGCTAATCAGAAAGGAAATATGATTCTCGTCAGAAAAGATGTACCTTTAACAGTACATGATGTTTCATCTGAAATAAATGCCTTAGCAGTTCAGATTAAACTAGAGGAAATTATAACAATTTGTTCTATATATCTAAACCCGAATAATAATATAGATTTAGAAAAGCTGAATGACCTAGTCAAGAAGCTCCCCCAACCATTTTTACTTATAGGAGATTTCAATGCAAGACATTTATCATGGCATGATGTAAAATCAAACTCTAGAGGCAACATTATACTTGATTTTATTATAGATAATCAACTCCACATATTAGATGAAGACAAACCAACTCATTTTGATCAACGAACAAAGAGTTACTCTCACATTGATTTGTCCTTGTGTTCACAAGATCTAGCAGATAAATATTTCTGGAACACTTATGACGATTTGTGTGGTAGTGATCATTTTCCTGTCTTGATTAATATTCTAAATTTCACTGGAGAGGTAGCAATCAATAAATTTGATGTTAGTAAAGCCAATTGGGGAGATTTTGGTGAATCCACAAAGAATGTTCCAATATGGGATGATAATTTGGACATAGAAACTATTTTAGTTATGTTTTTAATTCTGGTAATTGATGCTGCAGAATCATCAATGCCATTTGTATCACATGTGAAGATCAAATGCCCAGTTCCGTGGTGGAATGAGGAGTGTAAAAAAGCAAAGAAGGCTCGTAATAAAGCCCAAAGAAAATTTAAAAGTCTAGAAATGATTCGGATTACATAGAATATAAAGGTCGTGTGCTGTCGCAAAACGAACGTTTAATGAAGCACAAAGAAAATCTTGGTGTAACTACCTAAAATCGGTGTGCAAAGATACACCCTTAAGAAAGATATGGAAAAAAGTGCATAAAATACTAGGAAAGCACATTCGATCCCATGTACCAGTTTTGAAAATTAACAGCAAACTGATATATGATACTAAAGAGGTAGTAACTTGCTTAGGAGAACATTTAAGTAATATCTCCAAATGTTCATCAATAAAATCTTTTCACAACATTAAAGAAAAGGAAGAAAAAAATCCAATTAATTTTGAGACTGATCAATGTTATTCATACAATGATTGCTTTACCATGGATGAACTCTTATCGGCATTGTCAACATGTTCTAATACAGCCCCTGGTGAAGATTTGATCACTTTTGAAATGTTGAAACACCTTCACCCTAACAGTTTACAATATTTATTAAAGCTATGCAACAAAATATGGATAGAAATATATTTTCCACAAGATTGGCGGAAAGCACTGGACCTTCCATTCTTGAAGCCAGGCAAAGATCCTTATGACACAGATAGCTACAGACCAGTAGCATTAACAAGCTGTTTATGTAAACTGTTTGAGAAAATGATTAACAACAGATTAATCTGGTATCTTGAAAAAACAGGATACTTTTCTGTTTCACAATATGGATATAGGAAACTGAGATCTACCCTTGATCCTTTAACTTTACTTGACGCTGATATTGGGAAAGCTTTTACTTCAAATAGTTATGCCACAGCCATTTTCTTTGATATGGAAAAGGCCTATGACAAGACATGGAAACATCAGATTTTAAAAGAAATGCATTATTCTGGACTGAGAGGGTGTTTACCCTTAAACATAGTACAATTTTTAAAGGAAAGAACCTTTAAAGTTAAGATAAATGGTGTTTTATCTAAGGAGTATCCACAACATGAAGGAGTTCCTCAAGGTAGTGTTTTGAGCACCACCCTTTTTATTATGGCTATAAATGACATTACAAAACAACTACCAACTGGTGTACAGTGTTCTTTGTATGTAGATGATTTTGCTATTTGGATCATCCACTCAGATATTTATACAGGACAAAGTATATTACAAAAATCTCTTGATCTTATTGTATCGTGGACCACTGCACATGGATTCACTATATCGACAAATAAAACTGTAGCCATTACTTTTACAAATAAGAAAAATGTACCGAAAATGAAATTACTACTATATAATAAACTAATAAATTTTGTGACTCATACCAAGTTTCTGGGGTTGTATTTTGACCAACGAATGACTTGGAAATTTCACATTAATTACCTACGTGAAAGTTGTAGTAAAGTACTTCATCTACTGAAGAAATTGTCACATACCAAGTGGGGCTCAGATAGAAGTACATTACTTTATTTACACAAGACCTTGATATTGAGTAAAATTGATTATGGGTCGCATCTATATGCTCCTGCATCTGCCAGTACATTGAAAAAATTAGATCCTCTTCATAATGCAGGTTTGAGATATGCTACAGGTGCATTTAAATCTACACCTGTTATTTCTTTGTATTGTGAAACAGGTCTATGTTCACTTGATCAAAGAAGAGTCGAATATAGTTTAAACTTCTATTCGCGGACATTAAGATACCCATCAAAATTGAGTAGAATTATAAATAATACCAGCATTCCAAAAAGAGTTGGACCACGATCTTTTTATTCATTTGTTATACGACTGAAAATATACATAGAGAAATATAGTATCCCACCATTAAAATTCCTGAACCACTTACCAAATTCAACACCTTTTTGGAAATGGAATAAACCTCATATATGCTATGAATTATTTGATTTAAAGAAAAAGGAAATTACAAGTTTTGCTATCAAACAAATTTTTCTGGAACACCAAGAAATGCATGCAAATACACTCTCCATTTATACAGATGGTTCTAAAACTGATGCTGCTGTGGGATTCGCAGTTATTACAGACGAGGAATATTATTATGGAAGAATGCCTATATATAGCTCCATATATTCCACTGAATTAGCAGGAATTTCATTGGCTCTATATAAAATATCCAAAACTCCCAACAAACATTACACTATATATAGTGATTCAAAAAGTGTTATTCAAGCAATAGATTCTTTTAATCATCATCACCCTGCTATTAGAGCAATACAAGAAAATATTCATTTTTTAAGCATTCGAAATATAAAGATATCCTTGTGCTGGACACCAGGCCATGTTGGAATTGAAGGTACTGAAATTGCTGATAAAAATGCAAAGAAAGCAGCATTAAACGATAAAAACAAAATGTACAAAACTTATTATAAGGACTCAAAAAAGTATTTTAAATCTATATTAGATAAAATCTGGGGAGACCAATGGTTGTCACTTGAAAATAACAAACTTAGAGGAATAAAGACTACAATACTCCCTTTAATAGTTCCTTACAGAAGCAGAGGAACCATGAGGTTGCTTTGTGCAGGCTGCGTAATGGGCACACAAGGTTAACCCATGGCTTTCTTATGACTGGTCAACCTCCTCCAGAATGTGATTCCTGTCAAACCAGAATAAAAGTGAAACACATTTTAACTGAATGACATTCTCCAAATATTCACATATTAGAAATAAATGTTTTATCTATTTGTTTGTTTGTTTATTTGGATCATCTCCTAGAATGCAGGACATTCTGGGAGATGATGACTCAATTTTAAAAATAATAATAAGAAAAAAAAAAAAAAAAAAAAACTAGGTGAAGGTGTATGCATCTTGTTTAATAGGAAGCCATTTTATTACTTTTATTTGATAGCGTCAGCTTGTTTTGGAAGCCAAGATGATATGAATTCTCAAAAGCTTATGTGGCATTGCATGAATGGTAATATATTTATCGTGACATCAATTTACGTTCATGAAAGCACAAAAAAGGCAATTCTAAGAACTTTAAATTAATATTTCCTCTCAACATGCCTCTTCATTTTGGCCTCATTTCGATCAAAGTCTGGAAGGATATTAGCAACAGGCGTTCCAGGAGATTCAGTGTCTCTCTGGAGTCCCTGAGCTTTGCATGGAATCTGGAAGACCCTCTCTTTGTGATCTTGGAAACAAAAAGCGTTCCTTATGACCACTGCGTGAAAGGATGTAGAACCTCTTTGCTTTGATTAAAATAAAAAGCATCCATAGGTATTTTGATTTTATTACCATGACTGCTAGGGAGGCTGGTATGCATAAAAAAAAAAAAAATCATTGGAAATCTGTTTACTGAACTTTGCGAATGCTTGAATTTCATACATTTCTTGCCAAGATAATTTTTGTCGAAAATAACCTTCTATCCATGAAGAATAGAGAAACCTTTCTATTCCTATATGCCTAATAATAAGATTAGGTACACTCTCGTGCGTAACTGAGGTTCAGGTTGTATCATACAATGATACTGACCTATTGAAATTTCTCATCGTACAATACTAATTCAACTTTAAGTTCAAGTGGAAATCTGGGCTGGCATTTCGCCGTGTATCTTACATCATAAGGATCTCCTCCTATGCATAAAAAAATACTACAATTAAAGGTTTAAAGGTCACTAGAGAGCTGCAGAAGCAAGGAACAAGTCAGTGAACTTGTGGACAACGTCCTAGGGCAGTGGGTCCCAAAGGGTGCCGGCATGGTACTTAAAATATCCTATTGGCTTTGGCTACGGCTGAGAAAAGCAATTGAAATGTGCCTTTTCTCTCTCTCTCTCTCTCTCTCTCTCTCTCTCTCTCTCTCTTGACGAAGAATCTCGATTTGATTGTATCACCTTTGGACTTGGCTGAGAAGGTTAATTAACGATATTTCACGGCTACTGAACCTAACGAAATATTATTATTATTATTATTATTATTATTATTATTATTATTATTCCCATTTCATACGGAAGAAGCCTACTGGGTTCCTGACTTGAGATTAAAGCTTCCAAGGAAAATGTTGTTCATTTCAAAGAAGTAACAAGATAATAGGAAATACAGAAGAGATCAGTTGTTAAAAAAAGATAGATTAATAAATTAACTGATAAACAGATAAAATTGTAAATAAATTATTGTAATACAAGGTGAATTTTTTCAGGGCTGTAATGCATTGCTCTAAAACAATAATCTTGTATTTTGATAATTTATTTATGTTTTCATCGATACGCTTCATGAATCCCCACTGTCAAATTTGAGAAGCGTGAGGTCACAGGTGTCCTTGGCCGATTTTAAACGTGGACAGGCGAAGGAGCATCCTAATTTGGTTGGGAACGCCACCTGTCTAATTTTCCTTTTCTGCGCATCGTATTTATGCGAGCAGACATTCTCTGCCTCGGCAACAATGAAATCCAAACAGAGAAACAGGCTGTCATCACTTAATTAAGGACGACATGCCAGTGGCCTCGTCAGTATTTAGAGCTGATATCAAGAGTTTGTTGTGCTCCAAGCATCAGACGTAGGTGTAACACTGAACAGAAATGTGCGCACAGTAATGATAAATGTCTTATACAACATAAAAACGGCGTTTAAGTCAAATTGCTCAATTTGGCTCGTTGTGGCTAAAAACAATTATGTTTGTATCACAACAAGTTGTATTTATTAATGATACACTTTCAAGTTTCACGCGTTTTTGTAAAGGCGTTTTTGTCTTCCCTTCCCTACAGTGGCGAGTGAGAAAATGTTTTTGACGTAAAAATTCGTAGACACATTAAGAAGATTGACTTCAACTGGATGTTGTTATTCTCCCTTTGGAAACGACGCGAAGAATGAATGAATGCACTTGCTCTGTGAAGAACAAAAAGCGTTCATATGAAAACGAAAGGTGTTCTAAAAGAATGCGTTCCATTTATAAATGGAGAGATCCGGTTTATTTTAATAAGTGCAACAAACCCATAAACACACATTCATGTTTTTACCTAAACCTTTTGAAATTTTGTATGCATAAAAGTGTTTATAATAGAAAGGAAAAATGTGTTTTAGAAGTTTAACAAATAACCGAACTTTTTGTTTTTGCAAAAAAACAACCTTGCTTTCACTGTGCCTTGTTAACTTGTTTCCGTTGCATCAGTGTGCTCCTCCTCATTACTCATATATTTAGTAAGCATCTGCTCTATTCTGTTATTACGATTACATTTTAATTGTCATTCATTTGCTTGAATAAAATAACATCAGAGTAGAGACTAACATTTTTCATTTTCAATTTATTCAGGAACAAAGTTTTGTGACAGTGACAGTGAATTTAACACCGAATACTGACAGCCATGGTTTTCTGATAAGGGTACCGGGAACTTCCGAAAGGCCTGGCCACTGTCTTGTGACATGCTTTGGCAGTCTTCTGTAAGCACAGGAGTCACAACGAGGCCTAGAAGGTGATTGCGTGTGTTAATCTCTTTCGCATTCACTATATTATAACTTCAGTCTCGATGCGAATCGTCACAGGCTCCAGCTTTTTTTTTTTTTTTTTTGTTCAAAAAGTTTCCATTGTAGAACGTTTTTATATCTCAACCTCTCTATCTCTCACTGCTTAAGCCACTTCAAATGTGTGAAACAGTTGAAAAGGAATAGTAGGCACAAGGGTGGAAATCAAAGAAGTAAAATAATTATTTCAAAAATAATTTGGATTTCATCCCAAACAGAACCATCCGATATTCTATGACTACAGAAAAGGGTAACTTGACGTACAGCAACACAGTAAGAACCCTAAATACCTGCGTAATAACGTATACTAAACGTTTATTGTCTGTGTATATTAAATGTCACATACTCTGGATGTAAGTATGGCGAAGATGGCCATACACTGATCATGACAAGGCTGTGGTGAATCGAGTCAGTTTATGGAAAACGATTGTCGATATCTATTGCAATTGTCAAAACTTTGCAAAAGACGAACATCACAAGATATGTCTCTTTTCTGGATGAGGGGCACTGCCGTGTGTCAGATGAACACTATTCTCATAACCTGATTCACATGCTACTATGTTTTACACAGTAGATATTACAGAGGTAATGAGGAAATTGTTCAAGATATTTTCCTTGTTCATATATTTCGTCATTTATAATATACAATGTGCTGAGTTACTTTACTGTGCGGTCTACGAGGCACTTTTTCTTCTTATATGCAGAAGAATCACTTTCATTTCATAGTTATGATTATGATTTGTATAACTGAGGCATAGTTTTATTTATGACACAAAGGGATATGTTGGTTTAAATACAAATGTTCATGTCACTATATCTGCTTATTAATACTGAGATCATTATTCCCATTTGTTGAAATCTCCCAATGATGAAGGTTTGTATAACCCAATTCCTTGCAAGTACAAGTTATTAAGGAGTGAGTCGGAGAAAACCACAAAACATAAATAGAATTTTCATTCAAAATCGGCCTTTATTTATGCTTCGATTTATAGTATAAAAACTGTTATAATTTTCATTAATATTTAAAAGGTCAAGAATATTTTTCAGTGTTACGTAATTTATGGCTCTGGTGAAATTCTATATCTTATTAATTTCATGGTAAATCTACCTCCGCTTACCACAGCAGACGCTGACATATTATGAACAGCCACAGATCTTTAGAAGACGCGGCTATCAGGACGAGCTTAAGAGGTATGGACGTGAGTGCAGTATTAAATGGGACATTCCTTTAGGTTTTAAACCTCGTAAATATTGATACGTCCTGGCTACTGTACTTAGTATTGAAATGTTCTTATGTATGCAATCATTCGCTTTAATTACATATCTCGATGAGCTAGACTATATTATCGTTCTCTGCTTCAAGTACACATTCGGTGAACGTCAAACGTTAAAAGAACCGAGTATTTTCCCTCCTTGGAAACGCTGCAGTCGGAATTGCCAACCTACTCGATTCTCAAAGAAGGAATCCGCCGTCAGTGTACCACTTGAAATATTATTTGACATGCAAAAATGGTAAATAATAAACTCATGTTTCTTATACTTTTAAATTGTTCTGATAATCGTTGTATACTTCTCCACCATAGCACGAAATTCTTAATTTTATGTTGGTATTGTTTGCATTCCCTGGACACGTTGCAGTCAGAATTGGCAAGTTGCCAGGTTTTAGACGAAGAAAACACAGGTAAATATACCACTTTATTAATAATTTAACAAGCTAAAAATAATAAGCAGTGCATATTAGTCTTTTATGCTTTTAAGTGCAAACAGAATCGCTTTATACTTCTCAGTGATAACAAATAAATGCCAACTTTTTTGTTGGCAGTCCTGGACCTAAGTGGCACTAAGTTGGGAAACGGATTTTTGGGGTGGCTGAAACTGATCTTCACTCAAGGTTATAGACTTCCTATTGACATCATATTAAGTTAAAACTTTCACAAGTAAGTGAACGTTATTAAAAAAAAAAACTACTCTAGTTATTCCTGTGGATTTGAACCTTTAGTTTTTGAGAAAAATGCAATTATAACAAACATCTGATACCCTTACTCCCCCACGTATTAACATGTTGCCGTCCTATCAATAGATGGCGTCAGCTTCTCTATTTTGAGCAAAAATACTTGAAATTCCGTCTCTAGAGAAAGGAATAGGTAGTGGCCACATGGTCGCCCTGCCGATACGATAATCTAGTGATAAAATTGAGTTATAATTTGAATTTTTACTGATTCTGATAATTTTATACGCTAGAGATGATGTATGTTATTTGAAATGTATTTGTCCATGCAACAATTAATTATTGAAGACATGATTGATATGATATAACTGAATTTAACTGTTAAATTTATCAGACATTTTATAATAAGCAACGATCATAATTCTGTTGATAATTGGTTACTCCTGTAATTAGCGTGGTGGTATAAATTAGGATGCCATGCATTTGTTCGGTCTTCTGCAATGATGAGGAAATTCGTCAATTATTGCAACCCTATTTAGACATTGCATCTGCTTCCTACACGCTTTTGCAAACATGAAACAAATGATACTGATCCTGAATTTCGAATAAGTATAAGGAAAAGATAACTATCTTTTTCGTTTCAGGCGAATATAGATACAATCTCTGTTCAACGTCAGATCTGAGTTTTCTGTACGAAATTCCGTTTACAACATTTCGTCTTATTTTCCGTAACAAGACAATTTTTGTCCTTAAAATTTTCTTATTATAAAGATAACATTGGCATATGAGCTCAGTTGACTGAACAGAAACTATGTACGTAATTGAGAAAATAATAAGTAAAACTTTTAATTAAAATATAACTTCCTTATCGTGCAGAACTGAGAGAGAGAGAGAGAGAGAGAGAGAGAGAGAGAGAGAGGTAAGTTGTGGAGTGATATTTGTTATTTATATTACAGTTCATAAAGGATTATCAATTTACTGTTGTTGGAATCAAACGAAAAAAAAAGTCTATATCCCTAGAATTTCAGTGTCAGAGATGTTGATTCAAATCAATATTCCCGAATATAAACATTAATTATTAAAGTTCTGTAATTAGAGAGGTTTAAGGTATCTACATCCTCCATTACTCTTTGATTTTAACTTCATTCTTCATTTTCCTATGGCGAATTTCCACAGAAACATTTGCGTATGAGCAATCGTTGACCAAACGTATACATTAGTGTTATTCAACTCCTCTTGCAACCTAGATCATTTTAAGAACTAGGTGAAAGTGTATGTCTTGTTTACCGGAAGCCAATTATTCATTTCTATTTATTAGCGTCAGCAGACCTATGAATTTTCAGAAGCTTATAAGGCATATATTTATCGGGCAATCAATTTACGTTCATGAAATCACTGGAAAGACAACTCTGAGAATTCGAAATTAATCATTCATGTGTCCTCTCAATATGCCTCTTCATTTTAGCGTCATTCCGATGAGAGTCTGGAAGGATATTAGCAACAGGCGTTCCAGGAGATTCAGCGTCTCTCTGGAGTTCCTGAGCTTTGCATGGAATCTGGGAGACCCTCTCTTTGTGATCTTGGAAACAAAAAGCGTTCCTTATGATCACCGTGTGAAAGGATGTAGAACCTGGCTTTGTTTTGATTAAACTGTAGGTAAAAACATGAATGTGTGTTTATGGGTTTGTTGCACTTATTGAAGTAAAATGGGCCTGGCCCTTTATAAATGAAACGCGTTCTTTCTAGAACACCTTTCGCTTTCATATGAACGCTCTTTGTTCTTCACAGAACAAATGCATTCATACTTCGCGTCGTTTTCCACTGGAGAATAACAACATCCAGTTGAAGTCAGTCTTAATTAATGCATCTACGAATTTTGCACTCAAAAACATTTTCTCACTCCCTACTATATGAGAAAACAAAAACGCCTTTATGAAAACGCGTGAAACTTGGAAGTGTGTCATTAAATAAACACAACTTGTTATAATGCAAACATAAGTGTTTTTAACTGCGGTAAGCTAAAACGAACAATTTGACCTAAACGTAAGGTACACGGCCAAATGCCAGACCAGATTTCCACTTGAACTTAAAGTTGGATTGGTGTTGTACGGCAAGAATTTAGACAAAAATCTTGAAAAGAAATGTATGAAATTCAAACACGGACAAACTTCAGTAAACAGATATCCAATTATTTTTTTATGCATGCCAGCCTCCCTAGCAGTCATGGTAAAAAAATAAAAATTCCTATGGATGCTTTATGTACTACACATTTTTTTTAAATAGGTGTTTACAAAAGAAAACAAAAATGTGTTTTAGAAATGTAACAAATAAACAAACTTGTTTACGTATTAGCAAAAAACAGCCTTGCTTTCACTGTGTGCTCCCCTGTGCCTTGTGAGCCTGTTTCAGTTTTATCAGTGTGCTCATTACTCATATTTAGTAAGCATCCGCTCTATTATTAAAATTACATTTTTATTGTCATTCATTTTGCGTTCAATAAAATAACATCAGAGTAAAGACAAATATTTTTCATTTACAGTTTATTCAAGGAGAAAGTTTTTGTCACAGTGTCAGTAAATTTAACACAGAATACTGAAAGACACGGTTTTCTGATACGGGTGCCGGGGACTTCCGAAAGGCCTGGCCACTGTCTTAGAGATTGAATGTACTTAAAAACAAAAGTTGAGACACGCTTTAGGGTCTTCTGTAAGAATAGGGGTTACAACGAGGCCCAGAAGGTGAGTGAGAGTGTTAATTTCTTTCGCATTCACTACATTATAACTTCAGGTCTCAATGCGAATCGTCCCAACCTCCAGCTTTTTTTTTTTTTTACTTTTTGTTTCAAAAGGTTTCCATTGTAGAATTTTTTTTTATATCTCAACCTCTCTATTTCTCACTGCCTAAACCACTTCAAATGTTGGGGGTTTAATGCTTCAAGATTTTAAATTTTGTTGCTATAAACTGCTGAAAAGGAATAAGAACCACAAGTATCAATTATAAAGGTGGAAATTAAAGAAGTAAAATGATTATTTCAATAATCATTTGAATTTCATCCCAAACAGAACCATCCGATATTCTATGACTACAGAAAAGGGTAACTTGACGTACAGCAACACAGTAAGAACCCTAAATACCTGCGTAATAACGTATACTAAACGTTTATTGTCTCTGTATATTAAATGTCACATACTCTGGATGTAAGTATAGCGAAGATGGCCATACACTGATCATGACAAGGCTGTGGTGAATCGAGTCAATTTATGGAAAACGTTTGTCGAAATCTATTGCAATTGTCAAAACTTGTGCAATAGACGAACATCACAAGATTTGTCTCGTTTCTGAATGAGGGGCACTGCCGTGTGTCAGACGAATACTATTCTCATAACCTGATTCACATTCCGCCATGTATTACACAGTAGATATTACAGAGATAATGTGGAAATTGTTCAGATATTTTCCTTTTCCATATATTTCATCATTTATAATATACAATGTGCTGAGTTACTTTATTGTGCGGTCTACGAGGCACTTTTTCTTCTTATACGCAGAAGAATCACTTTCACTTCATAGTTATGATTATGATTTGTATAACTGAGGCATAGTTTTATTTATGACACAAAGGAATATGCTCATGTCACTATATCTGCTTATTAATACTGAGAGCATTATTCCTGTGCTGAAATCTCCCGATGATGAAGGTTGTATAACCCAATTCCTTGCAAGTACAAGTTATTAAGGAGTGAGTCGGAGAAAACCACAAAAATTAAAGAGAATTTTCATTCAAAATCGGCCTTTATTTATGCTTCCATTTACAGTATAAAAACTATTATCGTTTTCATGAATATTTAAAAGGGCAAGAATATTTTTCAGTGTTACGTAATTTATGGACCTGGTGAAATTCTATTTCTTATTCATCTCATGGTAAATCTGCGTCCGCTTACCACAGCAGACCTTGACATATGAACAGCCACAGATCTTTAGAAGACGCGACTATCAGGACGAGCTAAAGTGCAGCACTTAATGGGACATTCTTTGAGGTTTTAAACCTCGTAAATAATGGTATGTCCTGGCTACTGTACTTTAATTACATATCTCGATGAGCTAGAATATATTATCGTTCTCTGCTTCAAGTACACATTCGGTCAACGTCAAACGTTAAAAGAACAGAGTTTTTCCCTCCTTGGAAACAGTGCAGCCGGAACTGCCAGCCTACTCGAGTCTCAAAGAAGGAATCCGCCGTCAGTGTACCACTTTAAATAGTATCTAACATACTAAAATTAATAAATAATAAGCGTTTGTCTCTTATACTTTTAAATTGTCCTGATAACCGTTGTATATTTCTCCATGATAACACGAAATTCTTACTTTTTTGTTATACAGTTTACATTCCTTGGACACGTTGCAGGCATAATTGCCAACTTGCCAGGTTTTGTAATTTAACAAGCTAAAAATAATAAACAATAAATATTAGTCTTTTATACTTTTATGTTCCATCAGAATCGTTTTATACTTCTCAGCAACAATACATAGTTCTTCATTGGAGGGTGGGTAGAGCTCTCGGCTAGCACGCTGTTGGCCCAGCGTTCGACTCTCCGGCCGGCCAGTGAAGAATTAGAGGAATTTATTTCTGGTGATAGAAATTCATTTCTCGTCATAATGTGGTTCGGATTCTACAATAAGCTGTAGGTCCCGTTGCTAGGTAACCAGTTGGTTCTTAGCCACGTAAAATAAATCTAATCCTTCGGGTCAGGCCTCTCTCTCTAGGAGAGCTGTTAATCAGCTCCTCAGTGGTCTGGTTAAACTAAGATATACTCAACTTAGTAGCAATACATGAACACCAACTTTTCTGTTGGTAGTCCTGTACCTACGTGGCGCTAAGTTTGGAAAGGGATTTTCGGTGCGGGTGAAACTGATCTTCACTCAAGGTTATAAACTTCTTATTGATATTATATACAGTTAAAATTTTCACATGTAAGTGAAAGTTATTCTAATAAATAAAAAAAAAACTACTCTAGTTATTCCAGTGGACTTGAATCTTTAGTTTACGATAAATAAGGAATTATAACAAAAATCTGAGACCCTTACTCGCCCACGTATTAAAATGCTATCGTCCATGCAATAGATGGCGTCATCTCCTGTATTTTGGGCAAAAATACTTGAAATTCCCTCTCTAGAGAAAGGACTAGGCAGTGGCCACATGGTCGCCTTATCGATACACTAATCTAATGATAAAATTGAGTTATAATTTGAATTTTTACTGATTTTGATACAGTTTTATGAGCTACAGATAACAGATGTTGTTTGAAATGTATTTGTCCATTCAATAATAAATTATTGAATACGTGATTGACATGATATACCTGAATTTAAATGTTAAATTTCTCAGACATTTTATAATATGCAACGATGATAATTCTGTTGATAATTGGGTACTCTTATAATCAGCGTGGTGGTATAATTTAGTATGCCATGCATTTACTCGGTCTTCTGCAGTTGTAAGGAAATTCGTCAATAATTGCAAACCTGTTTAAACACTGCATGTGCTTCCTACATGTTTTGCAAAATTCGTGAAAATGACACTGATTCTGATTTTCAATTAATAAAATGGATATACTGACTAGGTTAAATTCCTTATCGTACATTATTTATAGAGAGAGAGAGAGAGAGAGAGAGAGAGAGAGAGAGAGAGAGAGAGAGAGAGAGAGAGAGAGAGAGAGAAACTTCATCTGCATCTGTCAGAATCCAGTTCCAGAGGGTGTTTACAACCCCCACTCCCACCCATTCCTCGAGAAGCCAAGGGCGTCTACGGCCTGAAACCTGAATCCCGAAGGACTCTGTAACACGAGCCTAGCTAACTAAATGAAGGATTCTGCTCCTAAGGCAAAGGACAATCGCTAGTCGAAGAAGTCTGTTTTTGACTGATCGGCATCCATCGTGCATTCCTAACCCCCAGAAGGATGCTTTTGATGAACGGTAGCCTTCGTGATATCTCAGAATTCTCATGGCTAGTCAGTCATTTTCCTGCTCCACCCAAAACCTCAGATGAGCGGTTGCATATCAAACTATCACCTTCATACGACCCCATAATTTTAGGGGGGTTTTCTAATTATTATTATTATTATTATTATTACTATTATTATTATTCTAGGTACCGCACGCAAGACGAAAACTGAACATCGACTTGGATGAGTAGGCTCCGCCCGAGGGTACATGCCCCGGGCAGCCAATCATAATTCAGCACCGATGAAGACCCCCCTATAAATACCAACCCGAGCACCTCGTTTCTTCAGACCTTCTGCAACCACGTCCAGAGGATGACCAACGAGCTGGTCGAAACATCGACGGTACCTAGAATAGAACCTGAACCCAGACGAACGATTTCTGATTGGATATTATTATTATTATTATTATTATTATTATTATTATTATTCAGAACATGAACCCTATTCATATGGAACAAGCCCACAGGGACCACTGACTTGAAATTCAAGCTTCCAAAGAATATTAAGGTGCTCATTAGGAAGTAAGAGAAAGTGAAAGGAAATAGAGAAAGAAGAGATCTCACTTATTAAAAAGAAAACATAAATTAATAAATTAATAAATCGATAAAAATGTATTAAAATGCAAAAGTGTAATTTGCATAAAATGCTAGAGGAGTGTTGCCAAAACTCCCAGAGGAGTGTCCTTGGTTAAGAGTTTCCCAGAGGGAGGGAGGGGTAGGCATGGTCAAAGAAGAGCCCCTCCCTGTCCTTCCTTCCTTCCCCAAATCTCTCTCTAGAGGTGACAGCTCGGTCGAGGAGCAGTCGCTCTCTTGCTCCACCCAACCCACCTAAACCCTTTAGATCAGTAGAACAAACGTTCCTGGCGTTTACATTTCAAAACGTTTCCATCTTGAAACGTGCTATTTTCAATACTTCTTCATTTCTCGGCCCATGAAACAATTCACATAATGAGCGTTTAATTTTTTTCAAAAGCTTTACTTTTATTCTATTCACTAGAAATGACTTAAAAAGGAAAATTAGGGCGGGTCACAAGGGCGAATATTAATTAGGAGGGAAATAAAAATGTCTTAAAAAGTTATTAAATAATGACCAAGGAATTGGAATTTCCTGATCACCGTCATCCTATAAAGGATATTGTCAGCAATTCGAATCCTTCCATCGTAAGGATACCAATCAGATATTGATTGGCGTCTGAAACCAATCAATATCTGCTTGTTATCCTTACGATGGGAGGATTCGAATTCCATACGATGGAAAGATTCGAATTTTGACAATATCCTTTATAGGATGACAGTGATCATCCTATAAAGGATATTGTCAACAATTCGAATCCTTCCATCGTAAGAATACCAATCAGATATTGATTAGTGTCTCCTTTTTAAGTCATTTTTAGTGAATATAATAAAAGTAAAGCTTTTGAAAAAAATAAAACGCCCATTATGTGAATTGGTTGGTTCAATGGGCGAGAAATGAAGAGGTATAAAAGAAATACAACGAGACTATGTAACGTTAATTTGACATACTAAAAATAGATTAATTCAACATAAATCAACACCTTAAATAACGACATATCAACAGATATCAGACGTTTATTGATTGCATGTATCAAATGTCACATAGTCTTGCTGTATGTACAGCAAAGATGGCTATCAAGTGATTATTCTAAGGCTGTTGAGAATCGTGTCAAAGAAGTCGAGATATATACTGTATATTTCAGAGAATGGGGGAGGGATGCCTGGTCTGTACAGTCAGCTGAATATTCTCAGAACCTCAATCGCCTCCTACAGCGGTGTTGCACAACGGATGCTACACAGGTATTAAGAAAAAATCAAGTATTTTCGTTTTACATAGATTTCGTACTGTATAATGTTTAGAAT
Organism: Macrobrachium rosenbergii; assembly: GCF_040412425.1. Lineage (NCBI taxonomy): Eukaryota > Metazoa > Arthropoda > Malacostraca > Decapoda > Palaemonidae > Macrobrachium > Macrobrachium rosenbergii. The sequence continues at coordinate 1,148,372 of NW_027100725.1, forward strand.
ACTAACGTATATTACTGTGTGGTCTACCACGTACTTTTTCTTTTAATAAAAGAAGTCTTTAACCTCATAAGTTATCATAATTATTTATGTTATTGAGGTAGAGTTTTAAACAAGGCGTAAAGGGTTGGTGTGCATACTAATACTCATGTCACTGTAATTACATACGTATTCACATTACAATCATTATTTCCATGTGTGAAATCTGCCGTAATCATGAAAGGTTTTGCAACATGATGAATTGCAGTTCTCAGAGAAAGTCACCAAATTTAAAGAGACTTCTCATTCACAACCATTGTTTATCTTATATATGTTTCGATTTATAACACTGGGCTATCATTTTCTCGTAATAAGTCCACAATATAAAAATCAATATTATGCAATATATGTCTGTAACGAAATTTAATATCTGGTGACCTCAATAGATTTTGTACTTTCATACATAGCCAAAGCCTTGATGGCACATTTTTACAGTGACGAGGTAAAGATGCGAGGATATTCATTGGGCTTTCCTTCAAAGATCGTAGACACTGGTATGTCTCGACTGCTCTGTTAATATCTGAATAGGTAAGGACAGGTGTAGTAACGGAGTTTTAGCAAGCAAAACAAGACTAAAAAGGGATCAGTGTCAATACGATGAACAGGAACAGATGAAGTATAAAGTGATTAAAAATGAAGAAACGTATTTGACAGTAGCTGAGAGTTAAAGATCTGTTATGCTGTTATCTGGTGTTAAAATGAATATCCGTTACTTATCTGTACACCAACTGTTTAGCCATGTTTTTGAGTTAGTTATAATAATAGCTATAGGTGTGGAGAGAGAGAGAGAGAGAGAGAGAGAGAGAGAGAGAGAGAGAGAGAGAGAGAGAGAGCAGAAGAGCCTCTACCCTTTTATCCCATCCATCCAGAGCAATATATTAGTAAGGAGAAATGAGTAAGGGTGTCTGTCATTTGTCGAGACCCCCATCAGCGGTGGGCAAGTCGGTACAAAAATTACACAGGTATTGTATGACGATTTAATAAGTCGTCATGAAGAGGAGTTCAATAATGCTTTCTTGAAGTCCATTGATTATCATCCCGAGTCAAACGAACTTTAGGAGAGAGTCAGTGGGAAAATTCTTGATGTTCTTAAGGTTACTGCAGGTGGAATGGACCCGAACTGGGCCTTGGTATTCCCTGCAGTTATGAACACGATCAATTCAGCTTAGCAGAGATCTTTCAAAATGTCCCCATACGAAGCTTTGCCTATATATTGTTTCTAGAGGTCACCTTGTGATGTGTTGCACTCAACTGATTCTATAACCGATGCAAATCTAGGTTAGCATAACCTAGGCTATCTCAGATCAGCTTAATCTAGGATATTATATGTTAACATAGTTTATGATAACCTATGTTAACATAATCGTTGATACTGGAATTCATGCCAAGTAATGTTAGCTTTGGCCAGCTAGCTTAGGTTAGCATAACCCAACTTGCATGACCAACAGTTATGCTAACCATTCATTAGCAACATGTAGGCAGACACTTGCAACCGTTACCATAACCTAGAGAAACACAGGTTAGCCTATGTTAGGGTAACAACAGTTAGCATATTTTAGGCAAGCCTGGGTTAGCACAGGCTATGCAGAAAGACATACGCAAAGTTATGGCATAACTGACCTAAATTGAGGAACGTTCATTATTCATATTTTTCTTAAGTAATTCGAAGTCGTCGATGTTATTTCCAGCTAATAAAACCAAGGAAAATTATTCTGATAAACTGGAGGAATAGCAACGCATACCAGCAATTTATATATATATATATATATATATATATATATATATATATATATATATATATATATATATATATATATATATAATATATATATATATATATATATATATATATATATATATATATATATATATATATATATATATATATATATATATATATATATATTATTATATATGTATATATTGTGTATTTTAGCCATGTAAATTGTTATGCTGTATACTTGTGTTTTTAGCCAAAAAGAAGGATTAAAGAAGGATTAAAGGAGGTATTATTGCTTCTCTTAGCTAGTATGGTTGTAAACTTTAGTAAGACATTGATTTGTGAATGATTTGCATTGGAATATGAAATAAGCCTTTTTTAAGTTACTCATGACTGATGGAGAAGACTTTGGTTGTAAGTAGGCAAGTATTTTCTTTATTATTATTATTAAAAAATAATAAAAAAATGACGAAAGAAGGTTTTATTTATTTGTCAGAAATGAAAATGGCTTTTGACAGCTCGAGTTCTGATTGTTCATTAAATAACCCGTAAATTATTTTAAATATCTAAGCTGGGGAAAAATAATATAATAAATTAAGCGAGAAACGGAAGGTATTCTAGAGAGAGAGAGAGAGAGAGAGAGAGAGAGAGAGAGAGAGAGAGAGAGAGAGAGAGAGAGAGAGAGAGAGAGCTGGTGAGTCTCAAATTAAAGGCTTGTTCACGTATGTCTTATGTCTATGTGTGTACGTAAGTACCCATGCACGTGAGTGTACGTGCGCGTGCATACGTGTGTGTCTGATTGTAATATTTTGTCCTCACTTTAAAAATGAATGACATACATGATGCATAATAGGCCTAATTTTGTTTTGCATCATTTCGCCATAATGAAAATTGTTATTATTCTCATTCATTAACGTTGAAGTCTCTCTCTCTCTCTCTCTCAGTAGCAGACTATTAATAATATATTAAAAAGAATATATAATGAGCATGCAAAGGCCTAGACCGATGACATCTTCTAATGTATCCTCCACCTTCTACCGCATCCCTACTCTTTCCATCACCCATCTTCTATTGCATCCCCCATTTCTACCCCACCCACCCTCTTCCCATCACCCATCTTCTAATCACCTTCCCCATCTTCTATTGCATCCCCCATCTTCTACCTCACTCACCATCTTCCCATGACTCATCTTCCCTCCTACATCTTCCAATCACCCTTCCCATCTTCTATTGTATCCCCCATCTTCTATTTCATCCACCATAATATACCCCTACCCACCATCTTCCAACATCTTTCCCATCTTCAATTGCATCCCCCATCTTCTATACCACCCACCATCTTCCAGTTATCTTCCCCATCTTCTTTTGCATCCCCCATCTTCTAGTCTTCACTTACCATCTTCCAATCATCTCCCCATCTTATTGCATCCCCATCTTCTATTGCAACCCCATCTTTTTTACCTTTTACCTCACTCACCATCTTCCCATCACCCACCTTCCAACCACCTTCCCCATCTTCAATTGCATCTCCCATCATCTATTGCATCCCCCATCTTCGATCCCATCCACCATCTTCCAATTACCTTCCCCATCTTTTTCTGCATCCTCCATCTTCTACTGCATACCAATCTTCTACCTCATTCAACATCTTCCTATCCCCCATCTTCCAGTCACCTTCCCATCTTCTATTGCATCCCTCATCTTTTACCTCAATCACCATCTTCCCATCACCCATCTTCCAACCACCTTCCCCATCTTCTATTGCATCCCCCATCTTCTACCCCGCCCACCATCTTCCTATCAGCCATCTTTCAATCACCCTCCCCATCATCTATTGTATCCCCCATCTTCTACCACCATCCACCATCTTCTCATCACCCATCTTCCATCCCCCAACTTCCAATTCCCTTCCCACATCTTCTATTGCATCCCCTATCATGGAAATGGTTTGCCAAACGCAATAAAACTCTGCTTTAGTGTTCTATTCTGATATACTGATTTGCAAAAGGTTTCATGGAGTTCATTTTCCTTCTTCAAAAACAGACTCAATTTATCCTGGCTCTTTGTCTGAAATGGGAAGGGGTGGGGGTGGGGGGAATGAATGTTAAATACCCACATACCCATACTTGCACTGTATGTAACTGTTAGCTTTGAATATGTTGGCAGGGGTTCGTATTACAGTTACACTTTCCTGCAGTCTGTTGAATAACTGAATTTATATATATATATATATATATATATATATATATATATATATATATATATATATATATATATTATATATATTATATATATATATATATATATATATATATATATATATATATATATATATATATATATATATATGTATATATGTGTGTGTGTGTGTGTGTGTGTGTGTGTGTGCTTAAAATCTCAAAAATACGTAACATATACACATTTCTTAGATTTTAATCTTGAATGGTAATATGGTTATAAAGGAACATTACAACGAATTAAATAACACTGGAGGCATATCAAGTATACTGTCATTACAAACTCACTGCGCTCTCTCTCTCTTATCTCACTACCCCATCTCTCTCTATTTTTCTTTCTCTCTCTCTCTCTCTCTCTCCCTTATCTCACTGCCCCATCTCTCTCTCTCTCTCTCTCAGGGTCATGATGAACTTACAAACACCTCAGTGAAGTAGTCGGCATTTAAACGAGTTCAGAAGGTCCTCCTCTGACAGTGAATCTTTCATAATACGATCCTTCACAGTGTTCCGTGTGGAAATGGAAGTTGCATTCATTCATATTTTCATGACACTGATGATTGATGGTGTACTATATATATATGTGTGTGTGTGTATGTATGTATGTATATGTTCAGTAGATATAATATAATATATATATATATATATATATATATATATATATATATATATATATATATATTATATATATATGTATGTATATATATATATATATATATATATATATATATATATATATATATATATAATATACATAATGTAAACTGATCACTTGAAGCGCACTTAAAGGTAAAGCATGGCAAAATTATAAAATCTCCACATTATAATTGATTAAATTTTGGGGTAAGATATCTTTGAAGGCTATACCAAGAAAATGCTAATAAAATTAGTGTCAATGATATTCAGTCAGAAACTGAAATAGCATCTATGTTAGAAGTAACTGTAAAATATAATAAATTTCCTTCTTTTACATATGCAGAAGTTAATTACTTGCTCGTGGGGCACAAACATACAAATTCAACCCATAAATTCTGTGAGTGGACCTCACCCTCAAGCGGCACTGCCTATTTTTTTTTTTTTTTTTTTTTTTACAGCATATGCGTACAAGTGTATTCAACTTCATTTCTCTCTCTCATTTGCCCACCCAGGGGAAATATTTTATTTCATTACAGCTGAGCCATGCTTATTCTTATGAAAGCATTTTGGGACTCACGCCACTCACGAGGAATTTTAGGCTTTTATTTGGTCATTTTACTTAGAAAACTATTACGTTTAAAGAAATGTAATGCGCTTTGCAATGGAGGGGAATTAATATCATACCATGCACTTGGTACCTTGTTAAGATTCTAATAAATAAATTTCTCAGTCACCACCACTCACAGAAGTATTTTCGACGGCAAATACACCAGCCTCAGTTTTGCTTCTTTTGTTAATTTTGTTTACTTTGGGGCATTTGAATATGTGATTATTCCACCTCGCTCATACATATTGTTGTTTTGTTGATCATGTAAGTTAACTTTTTATTATTACTTTGCCTCCATCTGGCTTCAGAGTACAAAACGCGAGCTGATAATTAGAAAATGTAGATGTATGAATATATTTATATCTCGGTCACGAAATTTGCCATTAAAGTGCACTTAGCATATTAACATCAACAAGTAGCAGACTGCTCATCAGGGCCTTTCCTTGGGTGTCAACCTGAGAATTAATGTGCACAGCAAAACCTTTTGAAAATAAGAAGACTTGCATTATTCTTACTTCCTACCCCCGCCGAAATTTGCATAACCTGTCACTAAAAGTACAGTACATTCAGAGCTTCCGTTTCATCATAATGAAACAAGAACAGGCAATTTCCTCATTCATATGAAGACGGAATTGGATCTCTCCTTCATGCTCAAGGTAAAATCGATTTACGCATTCATTCATGCTATGGGATGACTCTGAGAATGGATGTGTTTCAGTTGAATTATGATATTTTACATGAGTTCTTTTGCATCGTACTCTTCATTAATATGTGTGCCCTAAAAAAGAAGAGGCTGTGGTTTGATAATGGTCAGGAAAATCATGCAAAAAAAAAACAAAGAAAATTCTGAACTGAGGAGGGCTCAGCTTGTCACGTTAACGTAATATGAATTACTTTACCATTGGATGAACTGTATTATTACTAATAATGATAACTGAAGAATTTTGTCAGAAAATTCTTGTATTTACTATCAAAACACACACACACACACACACACACACATATATATATATATATATATATATATATATATATATATATATATATATATATATATATATATATATATATATATATATATATATATATATATATATGACACATATTATAACTGAAATTTTTTTGAAATCACTGGATTATTATTGATTTTTACTCACTCAATAGTAATCCAGTACTCAATGAAAATTTTAGCCAAATAAAACGTTAATTTCAAAAAATACAATTCTAGGTCATTATTATATGTCATGAGAAGATATATATATATATATATATATATATATATATATATATATATATATATATATATATATATATATATATATATTATATATATATATCTCACATACTTATGCCTGAAATTGTTTTTTAAGTGTTTTCTAAAAAATACAAAGAAGTAAAAACTGTTTCAAAATAGTAATCCAGTGATTTCACACCCCCAAAATGAAAATAATTTGTCTTTCGACTATCATATATACGCTTTATATATATATATATATATATATATATATATATATTATATATATATATATATATATATATATATATATATATAAACATATATATATATGTAGAATATACTTGGTCACTTTTATTCCAGACACATGTATGTAATTCTAATACCGTAAATAACCACAAAACCTCTTAGACATGCGAATGTTAGGAAGAGGAACACCATGAAACTGAATTTTTTGGATATGCATTTTGTAATTATTTTTAAAGCCGAAAATATCCAGACGGAAGAAATTGAAGAGCCTGTGAATAGATTGGGTTCGATTGTAATGTTGAAAACGCATCATTCACAGGCTCTTCAATTTCTTCTGTCTGGATATTTTCGGCTGAAATAGTTATTGGCTTTATGCATATCCGCAAAAACGTCAAGAATTTGAGAAGTTAAGAGGCAGCATTCTTTTCTTCTATTAAAATTACGGGATATATATATATATATATATATATATATATATATATATATATATATATATATATATATATATATATATATATATACATATATATATATATATATACATTATATATATACACTCCAGTAAAAATTAATAGTAATCCAGTGACCTCAATGAAAAATATGTCTAGCCAAATAAAACTTCAAACCTTGCGACTGATTATTCAATGTCTAGAAAAGATTTTGTGATAGCTGAATTTAGCTCATTGTCTTTCCTTAATTAATCTGTTCATAAAGATGAAAGCATGATCACGCAAAATAATCAACTTCGTTCTTCTTTTTCATCAATTTAATTTACACATACACACCCAGAAAGTGTAACTCTATTTATTGTGCAAAAAATAACATACCCGGTACTTCATTTATAAAATTTGATTTTAGTCTGCCATATAGTTTACGGCATAAGACTTCATGTTTCCTAGTTCCTCCATAATCTTTACTCCATTCACGTCTGTTCCTTTTCTCTATTTTATTTTTCCATTCCCGCTTCCCTCCGTTTACTCTCCCTTTTCGTATAGTTACTTTGGCCTTCAACTTTTCTTCGCTAAATCCATAAATTTTGAGGAGCTTCTATTCTAGTTCTTCCCCTGGCCAATGAGGAGTTGTTTCTTCTTCTGCAATAACTTTTAACCCAGTTCCTGTCAGCCACCATTTGGATAATGCTCTTAAAGTCCATTAAGCGAATGACCTCAACTGAATGTATTGCCCTGAATGTGTTCGAATTTGATGATGATACTTCCACGTCACATTTTGTAATAGGTGCAGAAGCATTCAAACTTCATTATGTCATTTCATTTCCTTCATACAATGACGGCAGGTTTGACGATCTTGCTATATAGCGCGAATACAAAACAACGGGTCAGATCAGTGGTTGGATGGGTGAACAGCAACAATTAGCGGAAGCCCTCGACATATAAACCCCCAGAAAATAAGAGTTGGGTAGGGTGCTGGACGAGCAACTTCATCCTTTAACTGCTTGCTAAGATGGGGAGTGTAGCACCATCTGAGGTCATGCTCCAAATGAAGACAAGGGGCGCTTCTCTCTCTCTCTCTCTCTCTCTCTCTCTCTCTCTCTCTCTCTCTCTCTCTCTCTGAATAAATATATATATATATATATATATATTTATATATATAATACAGAACAATTATATATATATATATATATATATATATATATATATATATATATATATATATATATATATATATATATATATATATATATATATATATATATATATATATATATATATATATATATATATATATATATATATATATATATATATATATATATATATATATTAAACCACACTGATTATTCAATATATATATATATATATATATATATATATATACGACATATATATATATATATAAATGAAAGTTTGTAACTATATATAGTCACACACAAAATAATCAAGTTCAAACTTAATTTAGACATAGAGAGAGAGAGAGAGAAAAAAAGAAAGAGAGATGATATTGAAACTCCAAGAAAAATGCGACGGGTTCATATATAACGTTGTCATGATCAAAAATGGATATTATAATCTGGCTTCACAAAGCTTTATTCGTACTTCAGAAAAAAGTTTGCATATCCTGAAAAGAAATAAAAATTTTACGAAACTTCAGCTGAATATCGAAAGAGGTTATAATGATATTGTTTAAAGATTTGAAAAATAGAAACATAAGATTCAATTTTACAACAATAATAGTGATATGGCTTCTCCAAATAAAATGTCCTTGTCCAAAATAAGAAAATAATAAAGAAAAGTAAATCATGGGCATATATGCATTATGGAACAATATTAAAGAATGTTTGAGTATATTATCGTCTTTACGAAAAGTATACATAAAAATATTAATTTTCTAATAAAATGGCAATGTGTGTAATTGCACCCGCTAACAAAGGAAACGCAATATATACATGATTATAAAAAAATATATTGAAAAAAGTTTGCATTCGGTCATGCTAAATATCGCACCTACAGTACGGAGGGAGACCTCAGTGTCATCATAAAATATGCCAGCGGCAATGACAACAGGGCAGTGATAGTCGCACGTATGTATTCAGAATACAATAAATATTAGAAGGATGAATAGTTCCTATTGGGCAATATAATACAACGTTGTATTCTGGCGGAAATTATGCAACATGGAATCAAGTCTCGATCACGAGGGAGGAAACGCAGTGCAGAAGAGAGAGAGAGAGAGAGAGAGAGAGAGAGAGAGAGAGAGAGAGAGAGAGAGAGAGAGAGAGAGAGCGTCAAGAATCTGCTAGTAGACGCTCACAGTGTGCAGAGTGATGATGTGGTCACTGGAATATCAAGGTGGCCTTTTCCTGTGCAGGACTCTTGCCCCACCATATGTGTGCTTGTCTTTTGTATTTTTTTCTTTTACATTGTTTATATAGTAGGTATGACATCATTAGTGCAAGCAGCTTTAGGTTACAGGATGCTATTCAATTATAAAATTCCGAGGTTTTTAAATATAGATAATTTCAGCTCTTTTAAAAGATCTGATTACTCATTAAATCCTCAAGTCACTGCTACTTTTATCATAAGAAAAGACTAAAAAAAAAAATAGTGTATGTTTATACCAGTCAAATAAATTTATTTCTTCATTCAGCTTATTATATAACGGTTTTGTCTAGAAACAGCAAGATCTTTTCATTCACATTATGGTAACAGTTAGCCACGACTTTTTATTCAGTAAAGGTTCATTGATCGAGGGAGCCTAAACAATAATAGTGAGTAATTGCTCAGTGACGGTTAATGAGTAACCGTCGAAGAGAAGACGACAATGCTAAAGTCAGGCCAGATCAGAAATCTTCTAATAATGCCTGGTGGTATCCGGCATCTATCACGCACTGACATCAGTGGTGAGGAGATGGTGAGTATTATAATCACGTTACTCATCAACAGGACAAAATATGAGACCTTTCTAATTGCTACATTGCTAATTTCCATTAAATTGGTAAATAGGCCTTCAAATCAGACAACGTATAGGCACTGCACTGGATAAAAAGTTAAGACAGAATCATTAACATGAATGAAATCAGGCAGGTTTATCAAATATAGGCCATCTCCTGAGTGGCTTATATATAACGCAATTCTTCAAAAGTAAGACATTGCTGTACAACAGGAAAATTCCGTCAGAATATTTTATTTAACGTGCATAAAAAGTGAACAACTGAAATTAAAATTTTTATATTTGAAGCCCAGAGTTAAGAAAACAACTTTAGCATACGAACAGGCAGAAGTAATCAGTGAACATTCGTATTCTTACGTATGACGCTTCGAACTTGCAGAAGTACCCGGCTCATGACTTACAGTATGTGAGGAGGGGGAATTGCGCACAGGGAACCTCAACTATAAATCTTCTGCGTTACGAACGTCATTGATGTTTGGAAAAGTGTAATGAAAGTTATAGAGAGAAGTTACGAAACTATAATGGTTCAAGTTGTTGACTATGCTGAAGGGGAAAACTTGGATTAGGAATGAAAAGCTATGACTGGCACTGGAGCACAAGAGAAAACGTTAGATTGGGTAGCAACCTTCCATCTTTCTTTGGTTGGTTAGCCTTATCCTTTCGTCAGCAGTAGTATTATATCACTTTGTGAGCATCTTCGGTTTTAGGGTAATATCAGTAATGATCGTCATAAAAGGATTTAGGTTAAAACAACGTCAGTCTCTCTTGATGGCAAACTTTATGAAATCTACCACTAGTATTTGATGATACAAAAACACACATGAAATTATCACTAGTATTTACGTATATATATATATATATATAATGCACACACACATATATGTGTGTGTGTGTGTGTGAAATATTTTAGAATTTTGTTTCACATCTTATTAAGGAGTACAAATGATATTAGGTAAAATTTAACGAATTGAATTACTACCCGTCGAATTATAACATCACATTATGTGGAGCATTATACACAAATCACGATACACTAGTATTACCAGCATTAATTCTCTATATTCAATGAGTTTTGTTACCTTTTTAGTCGCTACCGACCAATACAAATAAACACTAATTTTTCTTCCATTATTATAAGGATATCGGTACAACCAGGAAAGCTTTCGGTTCACAGAAAGTATCCCGGTGACTAATTGGTTTCCTCCGATGCCTACCGGGAAAACATTTATATGTACTTTTCTATAAAAGTCTCTCTCTCTCTCTCTTGTCCATAACTCTAAGAGCTATTCTGAGGTCTCGTTCGTTATTAAAACATGTGAAGGTCCCGTTTTCGTTATTAAAACATTCAAGAGCATAAAATCTGTTATTATCAGAAGCTGTTAAGATACAATGAATGATTTTTTCTTTAAGTAACGATTCACTACGATTCCTGTATTTTAGTGAGTAACGAGACATGAGTCTTGTACAGGAATCTTGGGTTACATTTTTTGAAGCTTAGGCAACAAAGAGGTTCCACAGAAAAGCAAAACGACTGTCATATGCAGATTTATCAGTTAAGTTTTAAATCATTGAGGAACTTCATGTACAAGAATTCATAAAAAGTTTCATTTATATAATTCAACTCTCCAGGATTTTTAATCGACACTGAACTATAACTGCTGTCCCGTCCGCTTATTTGAATCTTTCATTTCAAGAACTAATTACATACTATTTCCCAAACGTACACCAATGTTTCTCCTTAAAATATCTTTTTACAGTTTTACACAAAATTACTCTCATATAGATATAACACGTATATATTAGTGATATTTACCAAACCACAAAAAGAAAAAACAAAGCATCCCTTTTCTACGAAAGTCCACACAACAATTCAGTAGGAACTACGAAGATGCTTCAGAGAGAAATCTCTTTACTTTTTACACTTAATGGAAAAAGTTTCTGATAAAAAGTACAAATTTCAAAATTTTACTATTGCAAGCCCTTAGATATATCTCTTTGGAAAAAAAAAAGAGTAAAGAAGGCAGATCGCCAGTTTACTTAGTGTACAACTCAAGTTATATTTATGAAAAACTTGGAAGGTAGAGAGAGCACCTAACCTAATGCGCCGAGAGACTGACTTGAAGGCGAAGGCAGTTGGGGTGATATCAACGAACCAAAAGTTACAAATGTCAATTCTGTCTCCAAACCGGCTGAACGGACTCTATCCAAAATACTGATTATGGCAAATCACAAGCAAAGGTTTTTTAAAGTTCTAAGACTTACCATTAAATTAGCTTTGCTTGAATGCGGTGTACCTGGAAAAATCGAAACGGCGGCTCAGATATGAAATCTTTGAACGCAAATAGGAGAAATATTAAGAAGAATGAATCGTGTAGCGCAATGCGTCCACACTTTAGAATATATGAAAGTCCTGTGAATTTAATCAGTTTTTATTTCTCCCATATTTAACCACATGGACATCTATCTCTGAAGACTGAGCAGACTTCAAGGGACAACTCTACACCTCTTATCCAATACAAAATTAAGAAGCCGAATGAATCTAAACCATCCAGCTACCAGAGAAATGGATCTTGGAGTGGGTGACTATCTGTACACATGTGCCATACTCTCCGTTCGTGGAAACGAAAATTCAGTCGAGCTTCTGTTCTTGCAAACCTCAAAAACTCGTGTTCTAACGTTGGTCTCTGCTTTGACAGACCAGTAATGCCAAATTCTGTCTGTAATAAGAACATTCATACCTATTGAAATAATAGTAAAATTATATAGATTCAAAATAACAAAAGCATTCAAAATGACAGATTAAAAATATACATCATCTTTGGGAAGTTTGTTTAACGAGGGAATATTAAACATCAAAATTAAAATTGAAAGACCATTTCGCATTATCAGAATATTTGAAAGAGTCTAAGTGAACATTAACTGAAACAAAGACTTATTTTTCGATGAGGATGAGGTATGCTTATTAAGTATAAAAAAAGATTTTCTGAGAGAAGAAACTTTCCAGACTGAGAAAGCTGAAGGAAGATGTAAAAGACTACATTAATGTAATTTATAACGGAAGCTCTCACGTTTCTGTGAAACTAAAACTACTTACAAGCTCTATATTTTTTATATGGGTAAAAAAACTGTTCCCTGCCCTAGAGAACCAAAATTGAAAATTAAAAAAATCTTATTCAGCCATTTCATAAAACACAAAAAAAAAAAATAGCATCTATAGCAGCTGATGGTGTTTTATTATGAAAGGATTTTTTCCTCTGAATAATTAATCTGGGTAAGCCTTTTGATGAAGAAATGGGATTATTTTGTATATATATTTTTGTTGCTCTAGGATCTTTGTTCTGAGTGGATTCGATAACGTAAATCTTTATGTATATTTACAAATACTCGTATGTATATAATGTAAAAAAAAATAAAAAAATATATATATATATATATATATATATATATATATATATATATATATATATGTATATATATATATATGTGTGTGTATGTGTGTGTATGTGTATGTGCGTGTGTGTGTGTGGGGATGTAAGCTTCATGATTGCATATAAATATATATATATGTATGTATGTATGTTGATGTACGTATGCATGTATGTACAGGTATGAATGTTTGCGTGCGTATGCCCGCATATATAAGAAATATTGTGTTATGCCTCAGTCACAATGCACATCAAAGTAGTATAAAAATTAATTTTGTGCCATGTCTGCTACTTCCCATTCTGTCAACACAATCAAAATCAAGTATTCGCTTCGATCAGAATTCACCATTTTCCTGAATTGATGCTTTTTCTATGACAGAAATCACGAATCCCAATGTTGAATATAAAAGAAAAGGTTTCTCATCACACAAGCCACTCAGTTCAAATCCCAGAGCTAAGTTTCTTCAATTGCGCGAACTCATATACATATACTAATAGTCTATATATATCTACACTCTGAAAAACAAGTGAAAAAAACCTAAGTTCTGTCTTTTCACAGGTGCTAAGCTTCATATCTTGTTTTAGCTCTGTCTATATACTTCAGACCAATTCTCCCTTTTTTATGACATAACCAGATCAGTTTACCAGCATTAATTTAATTAGTAACCAGTACTGAGAGTTCTTTTAACTAGTTTGTAAGGAATTGTCCACCTTTTCATTTGTCATTTCATTTCTGTCATCCTGCATTTGTCATATGTTACATTTTCACCGAAAGTAGAAATATATGTATATATATATATATAATATAGAACAGAACGCTTCAGCATTATTTTAAACTAGCAGGACGCAGGAATATGTAATAATCATATTTATTTCATGAAACGTTAAATTCTAAGAAATATAAAAAACCTGCTCAACAACAGACAATATAATAATCCATACATCGGACATCATCGTGGATAAAATCACGAAGAAATAGATTGCCTATAAAGTTGACCATTTAAATAGCTCTCCCTTCATTCGCAGCTGCTTTGGATTGCGCCTGCGTAATGAACAGCGGAGCTGTGGCAGGTATGGGCGGGCTAATGTGCTCGTAAAGATAAAAACAGACATCAGATCCTTATACAAAAGAGCCTTACCTTCGTGCAGTTGGTCATAGTGACATGATTGCAGAAAGGGAAAGTAATAAGTGTTGTAAAAAGAGATATATATATATATATATATATATATATATATATATATATATATATATATATATATATATATCTATATATATATATATATATATATAATATATATATATATATACTGTATATGTATGTGTGTGTGTTTATAGGCAGAGAGATATCCTTACGATGGAAGGATTCGAATTGTATTGATATCCTTAAGATGGAAGGATTCGAATTGTATTGGTATCCTTACGATGAAAGGATTCGAATTGTATTGATATCCTTACGATGGAAGGATTCGAATTGTATTGATATCCTTACGATGGAAAGATTCGAATTGTATTGGTATCGTTACGATGAAAGCACCGAATTGCTTTTGATATCCTGGTCGATGGAAGGATTCGAATTGTATTGATATCCTTACGATGGAAGGATTCGAATTGTATTGGTATCCTTACGATGAAAGGATTCGAATTGGATTGATATCCTTACGATGGAAGGATTCGAATTGTATTGGTATCCTTACGATGGAAGGATTCGAATTGTATTGGTATCCTTACGATGAAAGGATTCGAATTGTATTGGTATCCTTACGATGGAAGGATTCGAATTGTATTGATAACCTTACGATGGAAGGATTCGAATTGTATTGATATCCTTACGATGGAAGGATTCGAATTGTATTGGTATCCTTACGATGAAAAGCGCGATTCTGAATTGTATTGATATCCTTACGAGATGGAAGGATTCGAATTGTATTGGTATCCTTACGATGAAAGGATTCACAGAGTCTCATAATGGAAGGATTCGAATTTCTGACAATACATCCTCTTTTCAAGCAGTGACGACAGTGATCATCCCATAAAGTATATTATCAACAATTCGAATCCTTCCATAGTAAGGATGTACTAACTGATATTGATTAGTGTCTCCTTTTCTAGTCATTTTAGTGAATATAATAAAAGTAAAGCTTTTGAAAAATAAACAATTCATTATGTGAATTGTTGTCTAATGGGCGAGAAATGAAGAGGTGTAGAAGAAATACAACAAGACTATGTAACATTTGACATACTAAAAATAGATTAATTCAACATAAATCAACACCTTAAATAACTACATATCAACAGATATCAAACGTTTAATGACTGCATGTATCAAATGTCACATAGTCTTGCTGTATGTACAGCAAAGATGGCTATCAAGTGATTATTCTAAGGCTGTTGAGAATCGTGTCAAAGAAGTCGAGATATATTTCAGGGAATGGGGGAGGGATGCCTGGCCTGTACAGTCAGCTGAATATTCTCATAACCTGAGTCGCCTCCTACAGCGGTGTAATTACACAACGGATGCTACACAGATATTAACAAAAAATCAAGTCTTTTCGTTTTACATAGATGTCGTACTGTATAATGTATAGAATACTAACGTATATTACTGTGTGGTCTACCACGTACTTTTTCCTTTAATAAAAGAAGTCTTTCACCACATACGTTATCATAATTATTTATGTTATTGAGGTACAGTTTAAACAGGGCGTCAAGGGTTGGCGTACACTACTCATGTCACCGTAATTACATACGTATTCACATTACAATCACTAGTTTACATGCTGAAACTGCCGTAATCATGAAAGGTTTTGCAACAGGGCGACTTTGCAGTTTCAGAGAAAAAGCTACCAAATTTAAAGAGATTCTCATTCACAACCATTATTTTTCTTATATATGTTTCGGATTTATAACACTGGGTTATCATTTTCTCAATATCCACAAAAATCAATATTATGCAATATATGTCTGTAACGAAATTTAATATCTGTGGCCTCACAGACTTTGTACTTTCATACATAACCAAAGCCTTGATGACAGGTTTACAGACGAGGTAAAGATACGTGAACGTTCATTGGGCTTTCCTTCATGTTACAAAGATCGTAGACACTGGCTGGTATGTCTCAGCTACTCTGGTAATATCTGAATATGTAAGGGTCAGTATCAACACGATGAACAGGAACAGATGAAAAGTATAAAAGTACTAAAAATGAAGAAACGTATATAACAGTAGCTGAGAGTTAAGATCTGTTATGCTGTTATATGGTATGTTAAACTAAATATCCGTTACTTGTCTGTACACCAACTGTTTATCCATGTTTTTGAGTTAGTTATAATAAATAAATTAGCTATAGGTGTGGAGAGAGAGAGAGAGAGAGAGAGAGAGAGAGAGAGACAGCAGAAGAGCTTTCACCCTTTTATCCCATCCATCCAGTATAAATATATTAGTAAGGAAATGAAGTAAGGGTGTCTGTCATTATCGACTTCCCATCAGTTGTGGCAGTCGGTACAAAAATCGTACACAGGTACTGTATGATGGTTTTATAAGTAGTCATGGAGAGGGGGGTTCAGTAATGCGTTCTTGAAGTCCATTCGTGCATGTTTGGGAATAAAGAAAGTTATTATGTACAACTGACTGATTTATCATCCCGAGTCAAACGGACTTGTGGAGAGGTGATGGGAATCATCTTAATGTTCTTTAGGTTACTGCAGAAGGAGGAATGGACCCGAACTGGGACTTGGTATTCCCTGCAGTTATGAACAATTCATAAATTCAGCTACCACAGATCTTTCAAAATGTCCATACGAAGCTTTGCCTGCTATTGTTTCCAGAGGTCGCCTTGTGATGTGTTGCACTAACTGATTCTATAACCGATGCAAATCTAGATTAGTTAAAAACCTAGGTTATTCAGATTAGCTTAATCTAGGATATTATATGCTAACCTAGTTTATGATAACCTATGTTAGCATAATCGTTGATACTGGAATTCATGCCAAGTAATGTTAGCTTTGGCCAGCTAGCTTAGGTTAGCATAACAGAACTTGCATGACCAACAGTTATGCTAACCATTTCATTAGCAACATGTAGGCAGACACTTGCAACGGTTACCATAACTCAGAGAAACACAGGTTAGCCTATGTTAGGATAACACCAGTTAGCATATCTTAGGCAAGCCTGGGTTAGCACAGGCTAGGCTATGCTGACCTACATACGCAAAGTTATGGCATAACGTGGAGTAACGTTTGTTAGCATAATTGAGCCTAATGGAGGCAAAGTTAACCTATAGGTTTCCCTCACCCTTGGGAACACACTCTCTCTCTCCCCCCGTGCTTGTCCCTATTTCTCTCCCGTTCTCCATTTGAGGGAAAGGAGTTATGCATACCAATCAGATAATTCTACATGGTGTCTGTGTGTGTGTGTGCGTGTGTGTCTGTTGTTCAGCACGTACGAGTCCTTGACCTGTTTGCAACAGGGACCAAAATCCTAAAAACCTGAAATTTTAATTGAATTCCCACTGAATCCTTCTTCCCACTGCGTGTGCATAAACTGCATTAAAAATATGAAAACTGACCTACCTGAGGGAAACGCCTGGCCATTCATATTTTTCTGAAGTAAATTTGAAGTCGTCGTTGTTATTTCCAGGTAATAAAACCAAGGAAAATTATTCTGATAAAGGGAGGAATTGCAACGCATACCAGCTAGCTAAAATATATATATATAGCATATATTATATATATATATATATATATGTTATATATATTTCAGAAAATATGGCTGCTACAATTTTAAAGGACACATATATGCATTTCATAGCTTCAATGCTTTAAGATGTGATGAAAGAATTTTTGGAGCGAGATGGTACTGACAGAGCCGTCAGTTGCAAAATCTTTGTATTCAGCAAATAGTTTGATTCCTCAGCTATCTGCGTGAGAACCTCAGCAATATTGTCGTCAGGTGATCTCCAAGCGTTATGTATATTCGTGAGTACGTGCGTTAATTTGATCTAGATTATGCCAAACTGCCCTAAAAGTGAGTTTGATCATTCATTAACGTGATATAGAATCCGCAGTTGTTCAGACGCAGCTTCTGGAGATCCAGGCTTTGAAACGGCAGAGGCGTATTGAAATCTCTGTTTTTATGGGGAGGAAATTGAACTTGTGATTTTACCATGATTTTCTGATCATTATGAACTTTTGAACTGGTGGGAGATTTAATATGAATATTCATACCTCTTTATATTATTATTTTGTTATGTTACGTTTGCCATATCTTGGCTATGCATTTTACACTTTCCATTATTGTGTGTTTTGCATTTCATATATTTTGGGAGTTTTCTATCATGTTTAATTGACAGATGTCTGTGGACTGGTCTGAATAACATGTGGTAGACTGTTTTTTGACATGACTTTAGTTATTGATTTGGGGAGTATGTGTGATTTGGATATTTTCAGGCTATTAGCCATAGTGAGACTTCTTTAATCAGAAGTGTTTGCAGTTTAGAGTTTAGTTATTCACCTGATAATTCATTTATTATGCATTTTAATCTTTGCTTTGTTTTATTCATTTCTTGTTGGGTTATTTGAATAATAAACCTATTTTTGTAGAAACTATTGCGTTTCTTTAAATAGTCCATTCAATTGCTTTGAGAGAATGAGTGAGGTCGGGTGGGTGAACTTCGGTAAACGATGAGAGAGAGAGAGAGAGAGAGAGGCGATACACGGTGAGAGAGAGAGAGAGAGAGAGAGAGGGAGAAAAAAGGATGCAAGTGTTATCAGGAGTGAACCTTTTCACGCCTTTTTCCTGAAGAAGATCGTTAGGATTACGTTACGTACACTTTCAAAAAAGTGTTAATTCTGTTCTTGTAACAAGATTAAATGGTGGCAGCAGTTCTCATGATTTTAATGGCAGCTTGTTAAGTGTCCCATGTCTTCTAATGATGCATGGTAAAGAGGAGATTGCTAATAGACCAATTGATAACGTTGATACCCAAGGCTTAATTGGGTCATGAGTCGTCATGAGTGGTTACCTCAGTCTTAAGATAGCGAAGTTACATAGTGGTCGGATTACCGGGTAATACGGGAATCTTGTTTTTTTCCGTCTCCATTCGAGTACTGGGAGTGGGGAGTTGTGAAATAGATCTGGATGATCTCTAGAAAAATTTTGGGGTTAACAAAATACCCAAATAAGTGTGAATAGTGGCGATTGTGAGTTAATTACGCAAAGTGATTAGTCAACAATAATCACGCTTGGTGTTTTTTGCTTCGCCTTCGAGTGCGCGGGTGACGCCACAGGCTAGAAGTCGAGAGATAGGTGCCCGTTTTCTTGTCTAATTGGTAAGTACCTATTATCGTAGAAGTTGCGCAGAACTCCGTTTTTCGTTCTTCTTTAGAGGTAACTTTACCTTTCTAGTGTTCTTTTGGTTTCTTTTTATGTTGTTACGTCAGGGCGTGTGATCACCACAAAATGACGTGATCTATGCAGCAAGCACATCCCAATCAGTTGTGGCATAAAGACGAAATAAGAAGGCGGGAATTAGTAATTTTAAAGGGTTAGTTGATGGGAAGCCAACCCAAAATATAAAACTTCATTGAGTCATGAACAATTATCTGAATTCCAATAGGCTCATTTAATGATACTTGAAGTTTAACAATAGAGGCTAAATCATTTCTGGATTTAGATAAAGGAGATATTGGGAACGAGCACGCAGTTTCGTCTGAAGGTGTAAAACTTGAATGAACTGCAGAAATTTCTATGAGCTATCATGGCGGAGTTCAACGTGAATGTGCAGTTCGGAATTTGCGAGAGCCAAACAAAGAAGGGCAATGATTCACTAGTCACATACAGTGCGAATTTATTTGATGCAGTAGTTGAGTTAAAGAAATCTATAACAGGCTCTCCATGGGTAACTGGAAATAATATCTCCCAGATAATTTTGAAAGATTGTTACACTTTGCTTGCCTTTAACGTCGGTCCGGGATGTAATTGTAGATAGTTTTGATAAGAGAATTGATCAGGATACAGACGAATCCTCTTTGTTTGCAATAGATTAACAAAAATCTAGCAAAATGCCCGACACTGGACAGTACTTTGTACAGGAGGCAGAAGATGTCAGCTGCGTTTCCAAACCACAGAATAATGATAGTCGCCGCATTCGGGAAAATGATGCAAGAGCGAAGACATGTGCACGAGTAGAATCGAAGAAAATTCCAGAGAGATCAGTCACAACGATACGTTGCTTTTAATTGTGATAAACCAGGACATAGTAAATCAAATTGCAGAGGAGATATTGTCTGGCTTGCAAATCTTCAGATCATGGATGGAGATTTTGCCCAGCCACAAAGAATAGAGATTATCCAGGAATAATGGGAGGTTTTCAGATATGACAGGAAAATTCCACATGATGCAAGTTCTAGATACACAAAGGAACAGCAGAATTTTCACAAGATAAGTTCGAAAACGGACACAGGATAATGACTAATCAGGTCTTAGAGTCACTAGAACCTAGGCCGATTGTACGATTCTAATGGCAAATGAAATTTCTATTTTCATTGATTCTGGTAGCTCAGTTAACTTAGTAAATGCTGACCTTTTTCACTCGAGGTTTCCAGAGTGCAAATTAGTCCCTTCTAGTGAGACAGTGTGTGATGTACAAGCGAGGAAACTGAATATTTTAGGTTCGTCATTTCTTACGCTTTGTATCGGCGGAAAGACAATAGTAGAATCATTTTTGGTCATAGAAGGATTATTTTAGGTGAAATGAGCTTGTCAGGACACCCTTCTTGTATGCGCATATAACATCAACATTCTACGGGAGTTCAGGGATTGCAATAGGTGAGTCAGGTTGCTTTGTTCCATATATACACAGGGAAAAAACTTGTGAGAAACCTAAGACACAGTCTGAGACATGTGTAACACAGTCATTAGAGAGTGAAGATATTCCGCAAAGATCTTTCAAAGGATTTTTGTTGGAAGATATTGAATTGCAACCGCGAGTTCCTACATTGGTTAAAGTGTTGCTGAAAGAGAAAAAGTTTCCTTCTCAAGTGTGCGTTGTTGAGGGAACCGAAATTCAAAGACGCTGTGAGTACGGGGTGTCAGTGAATGAAATTTCAGTCGCAGGCGTGACTTCAGTAGAATTAGTTAGCTATCAAGACTCAGTGAAAAAATATCACAAGGGTACTTATGTAATTGATTTTGAAGAGTTTAATAAAGAGCATAAATTAGTGAGTTTTTGTGGAGACGGGAATATGTTTCCTAACGAGGAGCAACAGTTCCGAAGTCAGGTTCTGCATGAACATTTAATAAAGTTGATTATCCTGGAGTATTCAGATAAAGTAGAGAAAGTGTTGAAAGAATATCTAGATATCATTGCTTTGAAGGGAGATAAATTAGGAGTTACAGATGTTTTAGAACATTCAATCCGCCTAGAAAAGGGTACCAACCCCATATATATTCCAGCATATCGAATTCCTTTTAAGATCAGAGAAGAAGTAGAAAAAGAAGTTCAGAAGTGGGAGTCGGAAGGCATTATTAGACCGTCCAATTCTCCGTTTAATTTTCCTTTGCTTGCAGTTCCTAAGAAAGACGGCAGTATCAGGAGTTTGTGTGATTTTCGTAATTGAATGAAAACATGCCCAGATAGATATCCTGTAGTTTGTTTGCCTGATTTGTTTGTTGAGATCGGTGGCAAGAATATATATTCATCTATAGATCTTATGCAAGTGGTTTTTACAAGTCTCTTAGCGAGAGTAGTCGTAAATATACAGCATTTTCGGTACCAAAGGGACATTACGTAGTTCAATAGATGCCTTTGGATTACTAAGGGTCCCCAATAACATTTACTAGACTGGTTAACACAGTACTTCATGGCTTGTTAGGAAAGTCAGTTTAGTACATGGATGACATTCTCATATGCACAGATACAAATTTGAAGAACAACATCTAAAGGTGTTAAAAGAAGTCCTCAAGCGATTACGTTCGCTGATTAAAGGTCAAATTGGCCAAATGTGAGTTTTGAAGAGAAAAATTGTCTATTTAGGACATGTTATATTCTAAAGAGGGAGTTAGAGGATGATGAGAAAGTTAAAGCCATTGTGAATTTTCCAGTTCCCAAAACCAGGAAACAGATCTGTTCGCTCCTAGGTATACTGGCTTCTTTCATTGCTCAGGGCGGAATTTTTCACAATAGCGCCGCCATTGACAGATTTTGAGCCACGAAGACGTTGCTTGTTTGGGGTGATAGTCAACAATTAGCTTTGAGAAGCTTAAGAACGCTTTGGTGAACCCACCAGTTTTGAAGTTTCCAGATTTTAGTCAACCGCTCACCTAGTGACTGATCACAGTCAAGAAGGTATACGGCAAGTGTTTGACAGAAATTTGAGGGGAAATTCACCCAATTGCTTTTTATAGCAGAAAGTTCAAAACGCGTGGTAGCAACGAAAGGCTGATGTCAGTTAGGACAAGAGGCTTTCAGCCGTCTCTAGCCTTGTTCATTTTAAGATGTTGTTGTTGGGAAATAAAGTTGAGATTTACAGATCATCAACCTGTTAGGAGCTTTAATAAGCCAAATTTGTCGCCCAAGAGACACGTTGGTTCCTAACATTGAGAGATTTTGATGCAAAACTCAAATACATTGAAGGTAAGCATGTAGTTGCAGATGCATTACAGATACTCTCCGGTTGAGGATGAGGGAAATACACAATGAATCCTGTGTGAGAAGAGAGTAAATATTTGGTGTCTAATGTCTCTGATATTAGTAGTTCTGAGAGATCGCATGTAGAGGACATACACTGCTTCTACAGTGCATACTTCCGGGAGAAATAGTGAGTCGGCAGTCTCGGGAGAGATTGTTATTCAGATAGTGAGTAACGCAGTGTTATATTATGGGTGAAAATGTCACTTGGGACATAGGCTTGCTTTGAACAAAACCAAGATGAAGATAAATTGTTGTCAGATGCTAAGGCATTTCTTAGGGAGTTTCAATTGAAGAAAGGGTATAAGCTGCCTTTTCTGGTCTAGAGTTGAGAATAATTTATTGGTGAGGAAAGTTACATAATCCTATGTAAGTACTGAAGCATAGGTGAGATTACACAAATCATCGTGCCAGAGAGTCTAGTACCACAAGTTCTAGACATTGTACATTGTAAATTTGGTTCTCCTCATTTGTGTAGACAAGATTGTATGAAAACGTCAGGTCAAAGTTCTTTTGGAAAAAGACATGTCTAAGTAGAAGCCTTGTAAAGAAGTGCGCTATTTGCAATGCGATTAAGTCAGCGACGACAGTGTCGTGTCGTTTGGGTTCATATCCCATACCACATAGGCCGTTTCCAGAGAGTGCATATGGATATTCTGGTACCTTCAGAGTCCGCTTATGGTTTTATAGACATTTATTAGTAGTTGTTGATGAGTTGGACTCGCTTTGTCGTAGATTTTCCCACTGAAATACAAATCAGCTGAGGAAGTTGCTATAGCGTTTTTTAAGGGGATAATTTGTCGATATGGTGTTCCTGAATGTCTGATCACAGACAATGGTAGGGAGTTTATTAATAAGACTTTAGACGGTCTTGCTAATTTGTTGGGGATAAAGAGCATCTATAACTCGTGATAGACCTGGAAGCGAATGGGGCAGAGAGGGCGAATCGGAAAGTAATCGAAGCTTTACATGACGGTGGGTGGTCTCATACACATTGGGACAGATCTTTTTAGATATGCTATATAGTATCAATACTATGATGAATGACACAATTAAGATATCTCCAGCAGAAGCTTGGTATGGGTACAAGTTGAAAGGACCTTGATTTGTTACCAGAGCAAGTTCAGGGTGATGTTACGGTCACTTCGCTGATAAATACATGAGAGAGCAAAGATTTGCACGTATCATTAAAGAACTTGAACTTCTAGTTCGCGCAATACGGTAGAGAAAAGTAACTAAATCGAGGGGAGTAGCTTTTTCGATGGGTGATAGAGTGTTTGTTAAAGTGAATGTTCGAATGATCTGAATTATAAATTAAGTCCGAAGTTCCACGTGGACCTTTGAGATTGTAGAGATCAAAAGAGGAATATCTAGTTAAAGATGTAAATACTGGAGGACGAAATTGAATCTATATTTCGAAGTTAAAGAAAGTTGGGATGTAATGGAACATTTGTATATAGGTCATGTAGTGGAACGTTTGTATATAGTTAGAGGATAAAATGGGTTGATGTTTGTATATATATGATATTTATTTATTTTTTATTTTTTTTTGTCTCTGTTCATTTGATGTTGAAGTTCTTAGTCATTTGTTTTCGAATGATTTAGAATTGAGACATGGGCTAATTTCTATAATGAGATTTGACCCGTGGTGTTAGTGTGTTATGTTGTTATTGTGTTATGATGTGTTTTGTCATCTGACGCAATATGTGTGTTGTTTAGATTTTTTTGGGAGGTACTAGTATATCGGACCGAACAAGTCTGATTTTTTTTGGGTTGGGAGATCGTATTTGAGTATTTGGATTTTTTCAGCTTCTTTTTTTAAAATGAAGGAGCGCCAGTGTGAGTAATTGTAGTTGTTAGGCCTCGTGGAATGATTATTACGTCAATTGCTATTTTGTTGAGAGTTAGTCAGGTGTTGCGAATATTTGCTAACCTGAGTAGAACTTTCATGTCTTTTACAGATATGATACCTTAGTGTTTGATAGGATTCTCGAGTATTTTTTTTTTCTGTTGGATAGAATTTTTTTTTGTGAGCGAGTTCCGTAGAGTTGTGTGCTTAATAGTGAGTTGACTGTGATTATTCTGAGATACACACTTGGAATTAGTTCACATTAAGAGTGTTTGACTTTAATAGTAGTCTCTTGGTTCAGTAACATGAACCTTTTTGTTATTAGACCTTTTCGAGTGCTGAAGACTCAGTAGTGACATGGGATGGATGAGACCATGTTCATTTCTGGAGATCAATATCAAGGTTCGGGAGTTGGGATTATAAGACAAGTTGTGCTTTAGTTAGAGAGAAGTGTGTGTGACAGTAGTGTTTTCAGTTGAGTAGCTAGTCTGTGGGTGGTTGTGAGTTATCATTAGTTCATGGACAGACTCTGACAGAATGTGACTTTAGACAGTTCCTGCGAGATTACCACATTGAGTCCACCAGTACCCTTCCTGCCGTGTTTTGCAAGGAGTATGCAGTTACAATGATGTGCCAGAACAACAAGTCGACATCATTCGTTCTTCAAGGATCCAAGCTGTTTGATGCTGCATGCCGGTGTTGCCCACGGACTTTCGCATTTAGCCAGGTTGTATTCAACAGTTCCGAGAAGATACTGACACATTACACGATAATGAGCATTTGCAGTGGCGTACTACAACCAAGGTGCCAATGACAGTTCCACCGTTGGAAGACATTGACGATTCCGTGATGTTCAGTATCAGAATATATTATGCCGACAATTTTAATTGTCTTAATAGCTGTTTCTACTGATAATTCTGGGTTGTGGGGATAGTAAAGCTTATTCGTGTTTGTAAGATTACTAGCGTAAAAGGCTCTAAGAACACAACCCAAGTGACTTTGAAGTGCATCATGAGAGCAGTCCCAAATAGTGCAGTAGACATGCTGCTAATTGAGCATAGCCTCTATTTCGTTATGTTTTATACATATGCTTTTTGTTTTAGTTTGTCGTTAAGGAGAGCGTAGACGCTTTTATGTGGTGGCCGAGCTCTACTTCAGAAAAATATGGCTGCTACAATTTTAGCGATTACACATATGCATTTCATAGCTTCAATGCTTTGCATGTGATGAAAGAATTTTTGAGCGAGATGGTACTGACAGACAAGTCAGTTGCAAATCTTTTGTATTCAGCAAATAGTTTGATTCTCAGCTATCTGCGTGAGAACCTCAGCAATATTGCCGGGTCAGGTGATCTCCGAAGTGTTATGTATATTCGTGAGTACGTGCGCTAATTTGATTTTAGATTATGCCAAAATCTCCCAAGTGAGTTTGATCGTTCATTAACGTGATAGAACTGCAGTTGTCTAGACGTAGCTTTGGAGAGGATCCAGGCTTTGAAACGGCAGATAAGGTAGAGTCAAAACTGTTTATAAATGAACTTGTGATTTTACCATGATTTTTCTGACCATTATGAACTTTTTGAACTGGTGTGGGAGATTTAATAAGAATATTCATACCTCTTTTATATTATTATTTTGTTATGTTACGTTTGCCATATCTTGGCTACATTTTACACTTTCCATTATTGTGTTTTGTATTTATATATTTTTGGGAGTTTTCTATCATGTTTAATTCTTTCGACAGATGTTCAGGGACTGTCTGAAAAACATGTGGTAGACTGTTTTGGACATGACTTTAGTTACTGATTTGGGGAGTATGTGTGATTTGATATTATATTATTAGCTATAGTGAGACTTCTTTAATCAGAAGTGTTTGGCAGTTTAGAGTTTAGTTATCTGACTCGATAATTCATTTATTATGCATTTT
Organism: Macrobrachium rosenbergii; assembly: GCF_040412425.1. NCBI lineage: Eukaryota > Metazoa > Arthropoda > Malacostraca > Decapoda > Palaemonidae > Macrobrachium > Macrobrachium rosenbergii. The sequence continues at coordinate 1,175,383 of NW_027100725.1, forward strand.
AATCTTTGCTTTGTTTTATTCATTTCTTGTTGGGTTATTTGAATAATAAACCTATTTTTGTAGAAACTATTGCGTTTCTTTAAATAGTCCATTCAATTGCTTTGAGAGAATGAGTGAGGTCGGGTGGGTGAGCTTTGGTAAATGAGAGAGAGAGAGAGAGAGAGAGAGAGAGAGAGAGAGAGAGAGGGGGGAGAAAAAGCATGCAAGTGTTATCAGGAGTGAACCTTTTCACGCCTTTTTCCCTAAAGAAGAAGATCGTTAGGATTACGTTACGAGCACTTTCAAAAAAGTGTTAATTTGTTCTGTAACATATATATATATATATATATATATTATATATATATATATATATATATATATATATATATTTACAGTATATATGATTGTTATGTTGTATATTCTGTGTTTTTTAGCCAACAAGGTACGAAAAAGAAAAAGATTAAAGAAGTTATGAATTCCTTCTCTTACCTAGTATGGCTGTAAACTTGAGTAAGACTGATTGGCAAATAATTTGCATTGGAATATGAAATAAGCGTTTTTTAAGTTACTTATGACGTATGGAGAAGACTTTGGTTGTAAGTAGGCAAAGTATTTTCTTTATTATTATTAAATAATAAATAAAAAATGAAGAAAGAAGGTTTTATTTATTTGTCAGAAATGAAAATAGCTTTTGACAGCTCGAGTTCTGATTGTTCATTAAATAACCGTATTATTATTATTAACGTAGTTTAACTAGACCACTGAGCTGACTTTCAGCTCTCAGGGCCGGGTCTAGTGATTTGATTAAAATACCAGGTCTAGGCCTGAAGTCAAGCTAAAATAGGACCCAATAGATCATCCAATACTAAGATGAATTAAAAATGAAATTAAAAACTGCACATAGGTACATGCTCCTCATACAATAAATACATTTACTCAGACTTCCTTACATACATACTAAAAACGGTATATTAAAATTCAGAATATAAAATAAAACAAAATTTTTAAAATTTTTTTTGTAAAATTCAAATGTTAAAAAGTTGGATTTTTCATATTTTTATTATTTACTTATTTTTATATTTTGTTAATTAAATTACAGTTTTTCAAGAACATCAAAATTGAACGATTGAAAAATGTGAAAGATTCTGACAAAATTTCTTTCACTGACCTATTTCCAAAGTAGACATTCGTTGTCGGTCATACTTTGACATTCACGTAACACATGCCCGACCGTTATTAATACCTGGGAGAAAGAAGAGATCTCACTTATTAAAAAGAAAACACAAATTAATAAATTAATAAATCGATAAAAATGTATTAAAATGCAAACAGTGTCATTTGCATAAAATGGTAGAGGAGTGTTGCCAAAACTCCCAGAGGAGTCCTTGGTTAAGCAGTTTCCCAGAGGGAGGGAGGGAGGGGTGGGCATGGTCAAAGAAGAGCCCCTCCCTGTCCTTCCTTCCTTCCCCAAATCTCTATCTAGAGGTGACAGCTTGTTCGAGGAGCAGTCGCTCTCTTGCTCCACCCAACCCTACTGTAGACTAAAGCTCTCCTTAGATCAGTCGTGAACAAACGTTCCTGGCGTTTACATTTCAAAACGTTTCCATCTTGAAACGTGCTAATTTCAATACTTCTTCATTTATCGGCCCATGCAACAATTCACATAATGCGTGTTTAATTTTTTCAAAAGCTTTACTTTTATTATGTTAACTAGAAATTACTTAAAAAGGAAAATTAGGGCGGGCCACAAGGGCGAATGGTGAATACTAATTAGGAGGGAAATAAAAATAAGTCTTAAAAAGTTACTCAAAAATGACCGAGGAATTGGAATTTCCTGATCACCGTCATCCTATAAAGAATATTGTCAGCAATTCGAATCCTTTCATCGTAAGGATACCGATCAGATATTGACTGGCGTCTGAAACCAATCAATATCTGCCTGTTATCCGTACGATGGAGGATTCGAATTGTATTGATATCCTTATGATGGAAGGATTCGAATTGTATTGATATCCTTACGATGGAAGGATTCGAATTGTATTGGTATCCTTACGGTGGAAGGATTCGAATTGTATTGGTATCCTTACGATGGAAGGATTCGAATTGTATTGGTATCCTTACGGTGGAAGGATTCGAATTGTATTGGTATCCTTACGATGGAAGGATTCGAATTGTATTGGTATCCTCACGATGGAAGGATTCGAATTGTATTGGTATCCTTATGATGGAAGGATTCGAATTGTATTGGTATCCTTACGATGGAAGGATTCGAATTGTATTGGTATCCTTACGATGGAAGGATTCGAATTGTATTGTATCCTTACGATGGAAGGATTCGAATTGTATTGGTACCCTTACGATGGAAGGATTCGAATTGTATTGGTATACTTACGGTGGAAGGATTCGAATTGTACTGATATCCTTACGGTGGAAGGATTCGAATTGTATTGGCATCCTTACGATGGAAGGATTCGAATTGTATTGATATCCTTACGATGGAAGGATTCGAATTGTATTGGTATCCTTAATATGGAAGGATTCGAATTGTATTGGTATCCTTACGATGGAAAGATTCGAATTCTATTGGTATCCTTACGATGGAAGGATTCGAATTGTATTGGTATCCTTACGATGGAAGGATTCGAATTGTATTGGTATCCTTACGATGGAAGGATTCGAATTGTATTGGTATCCTTACGATGGAAGGATTCGAATTGTATTGGTATACTTACGGTGGAAGGATTCGAATTGTACTGATATCCTTACGGTGGAAGGATTCGAATTGTATTGGTATCCTTACGATGGAAGGATTCGAATTGTATTGGTATCCTTACGATGGAAGGATTCGAATTGTATTGGTATCCTTACGGTGGAAGGATTCGAACAGTATTGGTATCCTTACGATGGAAGGATTCGAATTGTATTGGTATCCTTACGGTGGAAGGATTCGAATTCTATTGGTATCCTTACGATGGAAGGATTCGAATTGTATTGGTATCCTTACGATGGAAGGATTCGAATTGTATTGGTATCCTTACGATGGAAGGATTCGAATTGTATTGGTATCCTTACGATGGAAGGATTCGAATTGTATTGGTATCCTTACGATGGAAGGATTCGAATTGTATTGGTATCCTTACGATGGAAGGATTCGAATTGTATTGGTATCCTTACGGTGGAAGGATTCGAATTGTATTGGTATCCTTACGATGGAAGGATTCGAATTGTATTGGTATCCTTACGATGGAAGGATTCGAATTGTATTGGTATCCTTACGATGGAAGGATTCGAATTGTATTAGTATCCTTACGATGGAAGGATTCGAATAGTATTGGTATCCTTACGATGGAAGGGTTCGAATTGTATTGGTATCCTTACGATGGAAGGATTCGAATTGTATTGGCATCCTTACGATGGAATGATTCGAATTGTATTGATATCCTTACGATGGAAGGATTCGAATTGTATTGGTATCCTTACGATGGAAAGATTCGAATTCTATTGGTATCCTTACGATGGAAGGATTCGAATTCTATTGGTATCCTTACGATGGAAGGATTCGAATTGTATTGGTATCCTTACGATGGAAGGATTCGAATTGTATTGGTATCCTTACGATGGAAGGATTCGAATTGTATTGGTATCCTTACGATGGAAGGATTCGAATTGTATTGATATCCTTACGATGGAAGGATTCGAAATGTATTGGTATCCTTACGATGGAAGGATTCGAATTGTATTGGTATCCTTACGGTGGAAGGATTCGAATTGTATTGGTATCCTTACAATGGAAGAATTCGAACTTCTGACAATATCCTTTATAGGATGACAGTGATCATCCTATAAAGTATATTATCAACAATGCGAATTCTTCCATCGTAAGGATACCAATCAGATATTGATTAGTGTCTCAATTTTAGTGAATATAATAAAAGTAAAGCTTTTGAAAAAAATAAAACAACCATTATGTGAATTGGTTGGTTCAATGGGCGAGCAATGAAGAGGTATAGAAGAAATACAACAAGACTATGTAACATTTGACATACTAAAAATAGATTAATTCAACACAAATCAACACCTTAAATAACTACATATCAACAGATATCAAACGTTTAATGACTGCATATATCAAATGTTACAGAGTCTTGCAGTATGTACAGCAAAGATGGCTATCAAGTGATTATTCTAAGGCTGTTGAGAATCGTGTCAAAGAAGTCGAGATATATATATTTCATGGAGAATGGGGGAGGGATGCCTGGCCTGTACAGTCAGCTGAATATTCTCAGAACCTGAGTCGCCTCCTACAGCGGTGTAATTACACAACGGATGCTACACAGATATTAAGAAAAAATCAAGTCTTTTCGTTTTACATAGATTTCGTAATGTATAATGTATAGAATACTAACGTATATTACTGTGTGGTCTACCACGTACTTTTTCCTTTAATAAAAGAAGTCTTTCACCTCATACGTTATAATTATTTATGTTATTGGGTTGGTGTGCATACTAATACTCATGTCACTGTAATTACATACGTATTCACATTACAATCATTATTTCCATATGCCGAAACTGCCGTAATCATGAAAGGTTTTGCAACACGATGACTTGCATTTCTCAGAGAAAGCCACCAAATTTAGAGACTTCTCATTCACAACCATTATTTTTCTTATATAAGTTTCGATTTATAACACTGGGTTATCATTTTCTCGTAATATCCACAATAAAAATCAATATTATGCAATATATGTCTGTAACGAAATTTAATATCTGGTGGCCTCAATAGACTTTGTACTTTCATACATAGCCAAAGCCTTGATGACACGTTTTTACAGGGACGAGGTAAAGATACGTGGACATTCATTGAGCTTTCCTTCATCTTACAAAGATCGTAGACACTGGCTGGTATGTCTCAGCTACTCTGTTAATATCTGAATATGTAAGGGGTCAGTATCAATACGATGAACAGGAACAGATGAAGTATAAAGTGATTAAAAATGAAGAAACGTATATAACAGTAGCTGAGAGTTAAGATCTGTTATGCTGTTATATGGTGGTATGTTAAACTGAATATCCGTTAGTTATCTGTACACCAACTGTTTAGCCATGTTTTTGAGTTAGTTATAATAAATAGCTATAGGTGTGGAGAGAGAGAGAGAGAGAGAGAGAGAGAGAGAGAGAGAGAGAGAGAGAGAGAGAGAGAGAGCCTATAAGCCAGCAGAAGAGCCTCTACCGTTGTGTCCCATCCATCCAGAGCAATATATTAGTAAGGAGAAATGAAGTAAGGGTGTCTGTCATTTGTCGTGACCCCCATCAGCGGTGGGCAAGTCGGTACAAAATTGTACACAGGTACTGTATGATGGTTTTATAAGTAGTCATGGAGAAGAGTTCAATAATATTTGCGCATGTTTGGATAAAGAGAAAGTGGTTACATTGATTTATCATCCCGAGTCAAACGAACTTTAGGAGAGAGTCAGTGGGAAAATTCTTGATGCTCTTATGGTTACTGCAGGTGGAATGGACCCGAACTGGGACTTGGTATTCCCTGCAGTTATGAACACGATCGATTCAGCTTACCACAGATCTTTCAAAATGTCTCCATACGAAGCTTTGCCTACATATTGTTTCCAGAGGTCGCCTTGTGATGTGTTGCACTCAACTGATTCCATAACCGATGCAAATCTAGGTTAGCATAACCTAGGCTATCTCAGATTAGCTTAATCTAGGATATTATATGCTAACCTAGTTTATGATAACGTATGTTAGCATAATCGTTGATACTGGAATTCATGCCAAGTAATGTTAGCTTTGGCCAGCTAGCTTAGGTTAGCATAACAGAACTTGCATGACCAACAGTTATGCTAACCATTTCATTAGCAAAATGTAGGCAGACACTTGCAACGGTTACCATAACCTAGAGAAACACAGGTTAGCCTATGTTAGGATAACACCAGTTAGCATATCTTAGGCAAGCCTGGGTTAGCACAGGCTAGGCTATGCTGACCTACATACGCAAAGTTATGGCATAACGTGGAGTAACGTTTGTTAGCATAATTGAGCCTAATGGAGGCAAGGTTAACCTATAGGTTTCCCTCAACCGTGGGAACACACACACACACTCTCTCTCTCTCCCCGTGCTTGTCCCTATTTCTCTCTCGTTCTCCATTTGAGGGAAAGGGAGTTATGGCTACCAATCAGATAATTTGGCTGCATGGTGTCTGTGTATCTGTGTGTGTGTGTGTCTGTTGTCACAGCATACGAGTCCTTGGACTCGTTTGCAAATAGGGACCAAAAGGCTAAAAACCTGAAATTTGAACTGAGTTCCCACTGAATCCTTCTTCCCACTGCGTTGCACAAACGTATTTAAAAATATGAAAAACTGACCTAAATTGAGGAACTCTCATTATTCATATTTTTCTGAAGTAATTCGAAGTCGTCGATGTTATTTCCAGGTAATAAAACCAAGGAAAATTATTCTGATAAACGGGAGGAATAGCAACGGATACCAGCAATATATATATATATATATATATATATATATATATATATATATATATATATATATATATATATATATATATATATATATATATATATATATATATATATATATATATATATATATATAATATATACATATATGTATATATATATATAATATATATATATATATATATATATATATATATATATATATATATATATATATATATATATATATATATATATATATATATATATATATATATATATATATATGTATATATATATATATATATATATATATATATATATATATATATATATATATATATATATATATATATATAGTATATATGATTGTTATGCTGTATACTTGTGTTTTTAGCCAACAAAGGTACGAAAAAAAAAGATTAAAGAAGTATGAATTCCTTCTCTTAACTAGTATGTCTGTAAACTTGAGTAAGACATTGATTGGTGAATGATTTGCATTGGAATATGAAATAAGCCTTTTTTAAGTTACTTATGACGGATGGAGAAGACTTTGGTTGTAAGTAGGCAAAGTATTTTCTTTATTATTATTAAATAATAAATAAAAAATTAAGAAAGGTTTTATTTATTTGTCAGAAATGAAAATAG